>NW_027617390.1:0-121677 GCF_964187855.1 Myxine glutinosa
CTAACACAAGTGCGAAAAGTGGTTTTTCAACACTATCACAAGTGCAAAAAGTGTTTTTTCCACACTAATACAAGTGCAAAAGTGGTTTCTTGCACCAACACAAGTGCGAAAAGTGGTTTTTCAACAATAACACAAGTGCGAAAAGTGGTTTTTCAACACTAACACAAGTGCGAAAAGTGGTTTTTCAACACTATCACAAGTGCAAAAAGTGTTTTTTTCCACACTAATACAAGTGCAAAAGTGGTTTCCTGCACCAACACAAGTGCGAAAAGTGGTCTTTCAACACTAACACAAGTGCGAAAGTTGGTTTTTCAACACTAACACAAGTGCGAAAAGTGGATTTTCCACACTATCACAAGTGCAAAAAGTGTTTTTCCACACTAATACAAGTGCAAAAGTGGTTTCCTGCACCAACACAAGTGTGAAAAGTGGTTTTTCAACACTAACACAAGTGCGAAAGTGGTTTTTTCAACACTAACACAAGTGCAAAAAAGTGGTTTTTCAACACTATCACAAGTGCAAAAAGTGTGTTTTTCCACACTAATACAAGTGCAAAAGTGGTTTCCTGCACCAACAGAAGTGCGGAAAGCGGTTTTTCAACACTAACACAAGTGTGAAAAGTGGTTTTTCAACACTATCACAAGTGCAAAAAGTGTTTTTTCCACACTAATACAAGTGCAAAAGTGGTTTCCTGCACCAACACAAGTGCGAAAAGTGGTTTTTCAACACTAACACAAGTGCGAAAAGTGTTTTTTCAACACTAACACCAAGTGCGAAAAGTGGTTTTTCAACACTATCACAAGTGCAAAAAGTGTTTTTTCCACACTAATACAAGTGCAAAAGTGGTTTCCCTGCACCAACACAAGTGCGAAAAGTGGTTTTTCAACACTAACACAGTGCGAAAAGTGGTTTTTCAACACTAACACAAGTGCGAAAAGTGGTTTTTCCACACTAATACAAGTGCAAAAAGTGGTTTCCTGCACCAACACAAGTGCGAAAGTGGTTTTTCAACACTAACACACTGCAAAAAAGTGGTTTTTCAACACTAACACAAGTGCGAAAAGTGGTTTTTCAACACTAACCAAGGGCGAAAAGTGGTTTTTCCACACTAATACAAGTGCAAAAAGTGGTTTCCTGCACCAACACAAGTGCGAAAAGTGGTTTTTCAACACTAACACATGTGTGAAAAGTGGTTTTTCAACACTATCACAAGTGCAAAAAGTGTTTTTTCCACACTAATACAAGTGCAAAAGTGGTTTCCTGCACCAACACAAGTGCGAAAAGTGGTTTTTCAACACTAACACAAGTGCGAAAAGTGGTTTTTCAACACTAACACAAGTGCGAATAGTGGTTTTTCCACACTATTACAAGTGCAAAAGTGGTTTCCTGCACCAACACAAGTGCGAAAAGTGGTTTTCAACACTAACACAAGTGCGAAAAGTGGTTTTTCAACACTAACACAAGTGCGAAAAGTGTTTTTTCCACACTAATACAAGTGCAAAAGTGGTTTCCTGCACCAACACAAGTGCTAAAAGTGGTTTTTCAACACTAACACAAGTGTGAAAAGTGTTTTTTCCACACTAATACAAGTGCAAAAAGTGGTTTCCTGCACCAACACAAGTGCGAAAAGTGGTTTTTCAACACTAACACAAGTGCGAAAAGTGGTTTTTCAACACTAACACAAGTGCGAAAGTGGTTTTTCCACACTAATACAAGTGCAAAAGGTGGTTTCCTGCACCAACACAAGTGCGAAAGTGGTTTTTCAACACTAACACAACTGCAAAAAGTGGTTTTTCAACACTAACACAAGTGCGAAAAGTGGTTTTTTCAACACTAACCCAAGTGCGAAAAGTGGTTTTTCCACACTAATACAAGTGCAAAAGTGGTTTCCTGCACCAAAACAAGTGCGAAAAGTGGTTTTTCAACACAAACACAAGTGTGAAAAGTGGTTTTTCAACACTATCACAAGTGCAAAAAGTGTTTTTTCCACACTAATACAAGTGCAAAAGTGGTTTCCTGCACCAAACACAAGTGCGAAAAGTGGTTTTTCAACACTAACACAAGTGCGAAAAGTGGTTTTTCAACAATAACACAAGTGCGAATAGTGGTTTTTCCACACTAATACAAGTGCAAAAGTGGTTTCCTGCACCAACACAAGTGCGAAAAAGTGGTTTTTCAACACTAACACAAGTGCGAAAAGTGGTTTTTCAACACTAACACAAGTGCGAAAAGTGTTTTTTCCACACTAATACAAGTGCAAAAGTGGTTTCCTGCCCAACACAAGTGCTAAAAGTGGTTTTTCAACACTAACACAAGTGCGAAAAGTGGTTTTTCAACACTATCACAAGTGAAAAAGTGTTTTTTCCACACTAATACAAGTGCAAAAGTGGTTTCCTTGCACCAACACAAGTGCGAAAAGTGGTTTTTCAACAATAACACAAGTGCGAACAGTGGTTTTTCAACACTAACACAAGTGCGAAAAGTGGTTTTTCAAACACTATCACAAGTGCAAAAAGTGTTTTTTCCACACTAATACAAGTGCAAAAGTGGTTTCCTGCACCAACCACAAGCGCGAAAAGTGGTTTTTCAACACTAACACAAGTGCGAAAAGTGGTTTTTCAACACTAACACAAGTGCTGAAAAGTGGATTTTTCCACACTATCACAAGTGCAAAAAGTGTTTTTTCCACACTAATACAAGTGCAAAAGTGGTTTCCTGCACCAACACAAGTGTGAAAAGTGGTTTTTCAACACTAACACAAGTGCGGAAAAGTGGTTTTTCAACACTAACACAAGTGCAAAAAAGTGGTTTTTCAACACTATCACAAGTGCAAAAAGTGTTTTTCCACACTAATACAAGTGCAAAAGTGTTTCCTGCATCAACACAAGTGCGAAAAGTGGGTTTTCAACACTATCACAAGTGCAAAAAGTGTTTTTTCCACACTAATACAAGTGCATAAGTGATTTCCTGCACCAACACAAGTGCAAAAAGTGGTTTTTCAACACTAACACAAGTGCGAAAAGTTGTTTTTCAACACTAACACAAGTGCGAAAAGTGTTTTTTCCACACTAATACAAGTGCAAAAGTGGTTTCCTGCACCAACACAAGTGCGAAAAGTGCTTTTTCAACACTAACACAAGTGCGAAAAGTGGTTTTTCAACACTATCACAAGTGCAAAAAGTGTTTTTTCCACACTAATACAAGTGCAAAAAGTGTTTCCTGCACCAACACAAGTGCGAAAAGTGGTTTTTCAACACTAACACAAGTGCGAAAAGTGGTTTTTTCAACACTAACACAAGTGCGAAAAGTGGTTTTTTCAACACTATCACAAGTGCAAAAAGTGTTTTTTCCACACTAATACAAGTGCAAAAGTGGTTTTCTGCACCAACACAAGTGCGAAAAGTGGTTTTTCAACACTAACACAAGTGCGAAAAGTGGTTTTTCAACACTAACACAGGTGCGAAAAGTGGTTTTTCAACACTATCACAAGTGCAAAAAGTGTTTTTCCACACTAATACAAGTGCAAAAGTGGTTTCCTGCACCAACACAAGTGCGAAAAGTGGTTTTTCAACACTAACACAAGTGCGAAAAGTGGTTTTTCAACACTAACACAAGTGCGAAAAGTGGTTTTTCCACACTAATACAAGTGCAAAAGTGGTTTCCTGCACCAACACAAGTGCGAAAAGTGGTTTTTCAACACTAACACAAGTGCGAAAAGTGGTTTTTCAACACTATCACAAGTGCAAAAAGTGTTTTTTCCACACTAATACAAGTGCAAAAGTGGTTTCCTGCACCAACACAAGTGCGAAAAGTGGTTTTTCAACACTAACACAAGTGCGAAAAGTGGTTTAACAACACTAACACAAGTGCGTAAAAGTGGTTTTTCCACACTAATACAAGTGCAAAAGTGGTTTCCTGCACCAACACAAGTGCGAAAAGTGGTTTTTCAACACTAACACAAGTGCAAAAAGTGGTTTTTCAACACTAACACAAGTGCGAAAAGTGGTTTTCAACACGATCACAAGTGCAAAAAGTGTTTTTTCCACACTAATACAAGTGCAAAAGTGGTTTTCTGCACCAACACAAGTGCGAAAAGTGGTTTTTCAACACTAACACAAGTGCGAAAAGTGGTTTTTCAACACTATCACAAGTGCAAAAAGTGTTTTTCCACACTAATACAAGTGCAAAGTGGTTTCCTGCCACCAACACAAGTACGAAAAGTGGTTTTTCAACACTAACACAAGTGCGAAAAGTGGTTTTTCAACACTAACACAAGTGCGAAAGTGGTTTTTCCACACTAATACAAGTGCAAAAGTGGTTTCCTGCACCAACACAAGTGTGAAAAGTGGTTTTTTCAACACTAACACAAGTGCGAAAAGTGGTTTTTCAACACTAACACAAGTGCAAAAAGTGGTTTTTCAACACTATCACAAGTGCAAAAAGTGTTTTTTCCACACTAATACAAGTGCAAAAGTGGTTTCCTGCACCAACAGAAGTGCGAAAAGCGGTTTTTCAACACTAACACAAGTGTGAAAAGTGGTTTTTCAACACTATCACAAGTGCAAAAAGTGTTTTTTCCACACGAATACAAGTGCAAAAGTGGTTTCCTGCACCAACACAAGTGCGAAAAGTGGTTTTTCAACACTAACACAAGTGCGAAAAAGTGGTTTTTCAACACTAACACAAGTGCGAAAAGTGGTTTTTCAACACTATCACAAGTGCAAAAAGTGTTTTTTTCCACACTAATACAAGTGGCAAAAGTGGTTTCCTGCACCAACACAAGTGCGAAAAGTGGTTTTTCAACACTAACACAAGTGCGAAAAGTGGTTTTTCAACACTAACACAAGTGCGAAAAGTGGTTTTTCCACACTAATACAAGTGCAAAAGTGGTTTCCTGCACCAACACAAGTGCGAAAAGTGGTTTTTCAACACTAACACAACTGCCAAAAAGTGGTTTTTCAACACTAACACAAGTGCGAAAAGTGGTTTTTCAACACTAACCCAAGGGCGAAAAGTGGTTTTTCCACACTAATACAAGTGCAAAAGTGGTTTCCTGCACAACACAAGTGCGAAAAGTGGTTTTCAACACTAACACATGTGTGAAAAGTGGTTTTTCAACACTATCACAAGTGCAAAAAGTGTTTTTTCCACACTAATACAAGTGCAAAAGTGGTTTCCTGCACCAACACAAGTGCGAAAAGTGGTTTTTCAATACTAACACAAGTGCGAAAAGTGGTTTTTCAACACTAACACAAGTGCGAATAGTGGTTTTTCCACACTAATACAAGTGCAAAAGTGGTTTCCTGCACCAACACAAGTGCGAAAGTGGTTTTTCAACACTAACACAAGTGCGAAAAGTGGTTTTTCAACACTAACACAAGTGCGAAAAGTGTTTTTTCCACACTAATACAAGTGCAAAAGTGGTTTCCTGCACCAACACAAGTGCTAAAAGTGGTTTTTCAACACTAACACAAGTGTGAAAAGTGTTTTTTCCACACAAATACAAGTGCAAAAGTGGTTTCCTGCACCACACAAGTGCGAAAAGTGGTTTTTCAACACTAACACAAGTGCGAAAAGTGGTTTTTCAACACTAACACAAGTGCGAAAAGTGGTTTTTCCACACTATACAAGTGCAAAAGTGGTTTCCTGCACCAACACAAGTGCGAAAAGTGGTTTTTCAACACTAACACAACTGCAAAAAGTGGTTTTTCCAACACTAACACAAGTGCGAAAAGTGGTTTTTCAACACTAACCCAAGTGCGAAAAGTGGTTTTTCCACACTAATACAAGTGCAAAAGTGGTTTCCTGCACCAACACAAGTGCGAAAAGTGGTTTTTCAACACAAAACACAAGTGTGAAAAGTGGTTTTTCAACACTATCACAAGTGCAAAAAGTGTTTTTTCCACACTAATACAAGTGCAAAAGTGGTTTCCTGCACCAACACAAGTGCGAAAAGTGGTTTTTCAACACTAACACAAGTGCGAAAAGTGGTTTTTCAACAATAACACAAGTGCGAATAGTGGTTTTTCCACACTAATACAAGTGCAAAAGTGGTTTCCTGCACCAACACAAGTGCGAAAAGTGGTTTTTCAACACTAACACAAGTGCGAAAAGTGGTTTTTCAACACTAACACAAGTGCGAAAAGTGTTTTTTCCACACTAATACAAGTGCAAAAGTGGTTTCCTGCACCAACACAAGTGCTAAAAGTGGTTTTTCAACACTAACACAAGTGCGAAAAGTGGTTTTTCAACACTATCACAAGTGGAAAAAGTGTTTTTTCCACACTAATACAAGTGCAAAAGTGGTTTCTTGCACCAACACAAGTGCGAAAAGTGGTTTTTCAACAATAACACAAGTGCGAACAGTGGTTTTTCAACACTAACACAAGTGCGAAAAGTGGTTTTTCAACACTATCACAAGTGCAAAAAGTGTTTTTTTCCACACTAATACAAGTGCAAAAGTGGTTTCCTGCACCAACACAAGCGCGAAAAGTGGTTTTTCAACACTAACACAAGTGCGAAAAGTGGTTTTTCAACACTAACACAAGTGCGAAAAGTGGATTTTCCACACTATCACAAGTGCAAAAAGTGTTTTTTCCACACTAATACAAGTGCAAAAGTGGTTTCCTGCACCAACACAAGTGTGAAAAGTGGTTTTTCAACACTAACACAAGTGCGAAAAAGTGGTTTTTCAACACTAACACAAGTGCAAAAAGTGGTTTTTCAACACTATCACAAGTGCAAAAAGTGTTTTTTCCACAATAATACAAGTGCAAAAGTGGTTTCCTGCACCAACACAAGTGCGAAAAGTGGTTTTTCCACACTAACACAAGTGAGAAAAGTGGTTTTTCAACACTATCACAAGTGCAAAAAGTGTTTTTCCACACTAATACAAGTGCAAAAGTGGTTTCCTGCATCAACACAAGTGCGAAAAGTGGGTTTTCAACACTATCACAAGTGCAAAAAGTGTTTTTTCCACACTAATACAAGTGCAAAAGTGATTTCCTGCACCAACACAAGTGCAAAAGTGGTTTTTCAACACTAACACAAGTGCGAAAAGTGGTTTTTCAACACTAACACAAGTGCGAAAAGTGTTTTTTTCCACACTAATACAAGTGCAAAAAGTGTTTCCTGCACCAACACAAGGTGCGAAAAGTGCTTTTTCAACACTAACACAAGTGCGAAAAGTGGTTTTTCAAACACTATCACAAGTGCAAAAAGTGTTTTTTCCACACTAATACAAGTGCAAAAGTGGTTTCCTGCACCAACACAAGTGCGAAAAGTGGTTTTTCAACACTAACACAAGTGCGAAAAGTGGTTTTTCTAACACTAACACAAGTGCGAAAAGTGGTTTTTCAACACTATCACAAGTGCAAAAAGTGTTTTTTTCCACACTAATACAAGTGCAAAAGTGGTTTTCTGCACCAAGCACAAAGTGCGAAAAGTGGTTTTTCAACACTAACACAAGTGCGAAAAGTGGTTTTCAACACTAACACTGGTGCGAAAAGTGGTTTTTCAACACTATCACAAGTGCAAAAAGTGTTTTTTCCACACTAATACAAGTGCAAAAGTGGTTTCCTGCACCACACAAGTGCGAAAAGTGGTTTTTCAACCTGCACCAACACAAGTGCGAAAAGTGGTTTTTCAACACTAACACAAGTGCGAAAAGTGGTTTTTCAACACTAACACAAGTGCGAAAAGTGGTTTTTCCACACTAATACAAGTGCAAAAGTGGTTTCCTGCACCAACACAAGTGCGAAAAGTGGTTTTTCAACACTAACACAAGTGCGAAAAGTGGTTTTTCAACACTATCACAAGTGCAAAAGTGTTTTTTCCACACTAATACAAGTGCAAAAGTGGTTTCCTGCACCAACACAAGTGCGAAAAGTGGTTTTTCAACACTAACACAAGTGCGAAAAGTGGTTTTTCAACACTAACACAAGTGCGAAAAGTGGTTTTTCCACACTAATACAAGTGCAAAAGTGGTTTCCTGCACCAACACAAGTGCGAAAAGTGGTTTTTAACACTAACACAAGTGCAAAAAGTGGTTTTTCAACACTAACACAAGTGCGAAAAGTGGTTTTTCAACACGATCACAAGTGCAAAAAGTGTTTTTTCCACACTAATACAAGTGCAAAAGTGGTTTTCCTGCACCAACACAAGTGCGAAAAGTGGTTTTTCAACACTAACACAAGTGCGAAAAGTGGTTTTTCAACACTATCACAAGTGCAAAAAGTGTTTTTTTCCACACTAATACAAGTGCAAAAGTGGTTTCCTGCACCAACACAAGTACGAAAAGTGGTTTTTCAACACTAACACAAGTGCGAAAAAGTGGTTTTTCCACACTAATACAAGTGCAAAAGTGGTTTCCTGCACCAACACAAGTGCGAAAAGTGGTTTTTCAACACTAACACAAGTGCAAAAAGTGGTTTTCAACACTAACACAAGTGCAAAAAGTGTTTTTTCCACACTAATACAAGTGCAAAAGTGGTTTCCTGCAACAACACAAGTGCGAAAAGTGGTTTTTCAACACTAACACAAGTGCGAAAAGTGGTTTTTCAACACTAACACAAGTGCGAAAAGTGGTTTTTCCACACTAATACAAGTGCAAAAGTGGTTTCCTGCACCAACACAAGTGCGAAAAGTGGTTTTTCAACACTAACACAAGTGCGAAAAGTGGTTTTTCAACACTATCACAAGTGCAAAAAGTGTTTTTTTCCACACTAATACAAGTGCAAAAGTGGTTTCCTGCACCAACACAAGTGCGAAAAGTGGTTTTTCAACACTAACACAAGTGCGAAAAGTGGTTTTTCAACACTAACACAAGTGCGAAAAGTGGTTTTTCCACACTAATACAAGTGCAAAAGTGGTTTCCTGCACCAACACAAGTGCGAAAAGTGGTTTTTCAACACTAACACAAGTGCGAAAAGTGGTTTTTTCAACACTAACACAAGTGCGAAAAGTGGTTTTTCAACACTATCACAAGTGCAAAAAGTGTTTTTTCCACACTAATACAAGTGCAAAAGTGGTTTTCTGCACCAACACAAGTGCGAAAAGTGGTTTTTCAACACTAACACAAGTGTGAAAAGTGGTTTTTCAAGACTATCACAAGTGCAAAAAGTGTTTTTTTCCACACTAATACAAGTGCAAAAGTGGTTTCCTGCACCAACACAAGTGCGAAAAGTGGTTTTTCAACACTAACACAAGTGCGAAAAGTGGTATTTCAACACTAACACAAGTGCGAAAAGTGGTTTTTCCACACTAATACAAGTGCAAAAGTGGTTTCCTGCACCAACACAAGTGCGAAAAGTGGTTTTTCAACACTAACACAAGTGCAAAAGTGGTTTTCAACACTAACACAAGTGCGAAAAGTGGTTTTTCAACACTAACCCAAGTGCGAAAAGTGGTTTTTTCCACACTAATACAAGTGCAAAAGTGGTTTCCTGCACCAACACAAGTGCGGAAAAGTGGTTTTTCAACACTAACACAAGTGTGAAAAGTGGTTTTTCAACACTATCAAGTGCAAAAAGTGTTTTTTCCACACTAATACAAGTGCAAAAGTGGTTTCCTGCACCAACACAAGTGCGAAAAGTGGTTTTTCAACACTAACACAAGTGCGAAAAGTGGTTTTTCAACACTAACACAATTGCGAAAAGTGGTTTTTCAACACTATCACAAGTGCAAAAAGTGTTTTTTCAACACTATCACAAGTGCAAAAAGTGTTTTTTCCACACTAATACAAGTGCAAAAGTGGTTTCCTGCACCAACACAAGTGCGAAAAGTGGTTTTTCAACACTAACACAAGTGCGAAAAGTGGTTTTTCAACACTATCACAAGTGCAAAAAGTGTTTTTTCCACACTAATACAAGTGCAAAAGTGGTTTCCTGCACCAACACAAGTGCGAAAAGTGGTTTTTCAACACTAACACAAGTGCGAAAAGTGGTTTTTCAACACTAACACAAGTGCGAAAAGTGGTTTTTCCACACTAATACAAGTGCAAAAGTGGTTTCCTGCACCAACACAAGTGCGAAAAGTGGTTTTTCAACACTAACACAAGTGCGAAAAGTGGTTTTTCAACACTATCACAAGTGCAAAAAGTGTTTTTTCCACACTAATACAAGTGCAAAAGTGGTTTCCTGCACCAACACAAGTGCGAAAAGTGGTTTTTCAACACTAACACAAGTGCGAAAAGTGGTTTTTCAACACTAACACAAGTGCGAAAAGTGGTTTTTCCACACTAATACAAGTGCAAAAGTGGTTTCCTGCACCAACACAAGTGCGAAAAGTGGTTTTTCAACACTAACACAAGTGCAAAAAGTGGTTTTTCAACACTAACACAAGTGCGAAAAGTGGTTTTTCAACACTATCACAAGTGCAAAAAGTGTTTTTTCCACACTAATACAAGTGCAAAAGTGGTTTTCTGCACCAACACAAGTGCGAAAAGTGGTTTTTCAACACAAACACAAGTGCGAAAAGTGGTTTTTCAACACTATCACAAGTGCAAAAAGTGTTTTTTCCACACTAATACAAGTGCAAAAGTGGTTTCCTGCACCAACACAAGTACGAAAAGTGGTTTTTCAACACTAACACAAGTGCGAAAAGTGGTTTTTCAACACTAACACAAGTGCGAAAAGTGGTTTTTCCACACTAATACAAGTGCAAAAGTGGTTTCCTGCACCAACACAAGTGCGAAAAGTGGTTTTTCAACACTAACACAAGTGCAAAAAGTGGTTTTTCAACACTAACACAAGTGCAAAAAGTGTTTTTTCCACACTAATACAAGTGCAAAAGTGGTTTCCTGCAACAACACAAGTGCGAAAAGTGGTTTTTCAACACTAACACAAGTGCGAAAAGTGGTTTTTCCACACTAATACAAGTGCAAAAGTGGTTTCCTGCACCAACACAAGTGCGAAAAGTGGTTTTTCAACACTAACACAAGTGCGAAAAGTGGTTTTTCAACACTATCACAAGTGCAAAAAGTGTTTTTTCCACACTAATACAAGTGCAAAAGTGGTTTCCTGCACCAACACAAGTGCGAAAAGTGGTTTTTCAACACTAACACAAGTGCGAAAAGTGGTTTTTCAACACTAACACAAGTGCGAAAAGTGGTTTTTCCACACTAATACAAGTGCAAAAGTGGTTTCCTGCACCAACACAAGTGCGAAAAGTGGTTTTTCAACACTAACACAAGTGCGAAAAGTGGTTTTTCAACACTAACACAAGTGCGAAAAGTGGTTTTTCAACACTATCACAAGTGCAAAAAGTGTTTTTTCCACACTAATACAAGTGCAAAAGTGGTTTTCTGCACCAACACAAGTGCGAAAAGTGGTTTTTCAACACTAACACAAGTGTGAAAAGTGGTTTTTCAAGACTATCACAAGTGCAAAAAGTGTTTTTTCCACACTAATACAAGTGCAAAAGTGGTTTCCTGCACCAACACAAGTGCGAAAAGTGGTTTTTCAACACTAACACAAGTGCGAAAAGTGGTATTCAACACTAACACAAGTGCGAAAAGTGGTTTTCCACACTAATACAAGTGCAAAAGTGGTTTCCTGCACCAACACAAGTGCGAAAAGTGGTTTTTCAACACTAACACAAGTGCAAAAAGTGGTTTTCAACACTAACACAAGTGCGAAAAGTGGTTTTTCAACACTAACCCAAGTGCAAAAAGTGGTTTTTCCACACTAATACAAGTGCAAAAGTGGTTTCCTGCACCAACACAAGTGCGAAAACTGGTTTTTCAACACTAACACAAGTGTGAAAAGTGGTTTTTCAACACTATCAAGTGCAAAAAGTGTTTTTTCCACACTAATACAAGTGCAAAAGTGGTTTCCTGCACCAACACAAGTGCGAAAAGTGGTTTTTCAACACTAACACAAGTGCGAAAAGTGGTTTTTCAACACTAACACAATTGCGAAAAGTGGTTTTTCAACACTATCACAAGTGCAAAAAGTGTTTTTTCCACACTAATACAAGTGCAAAAGTGGTTTCCTGCACCAACACAAGTGCGAAAAGTGGTTTTTCAACAATAACACAAGTGCGAAAAGTGGTTTTTCAACACTAACACAAGTGCGAAAAGTGGTTTTTCAACACTATCACAAGTGCAAAAAGTGTTTTTTCCACACTAATACAAGTGCAAAAGTGGTTTCCTGCACCAACACAAGTGCGAAAAGTGGTTTTTCAACACTAACACAAGTGCGAAAAGTGGTTTTTCAACACTAACACAAGTGCGAAAAGTGTTTTTTCCACACTAATACAAGTGCAAAAGTGGTTTTCTGCACCAACACAAGTGCGAAAAGTGGTTTTTCAACACTAACACAAGTGTGAAAAGTGGTTTTTCAACACTATCACAAGTGCAAAAAGTGTTTTTTCCACACTAATACAAGTGCAAAAGTGGTTTCCTGCACCAACACAAGTGCTAAAAGTGGTTTTTCAACACTAACACAAGTGCGAAAAGTGGTTTTTCAACACTATCACAAGTGCAAAAAGTGTTTTTTCCACACTAATACAAGTGCAAAAGTGGTTTCGTGCACCAACACAAGTGCGAAAAGTGGTTTTTCAACACTAACACAAGTGCGAAAAGTGGTTTTCAACACTAACACAAGTGCGAAAAGTGGTTTTTCCACACTAATACAAGTGCAAAAGTGGTTTCCTGCACCAACACAAGTGCGAAAAGTGGTTTTTCAACACTAACACAAGTGCAAAAAGTGGTTTTCAACACTAACACAAGTGCGAAAAGTGGTTTTTCAACACTAACCCAAGTGCGAAAAGTGGTTTTTCCACACTAATACAAGTGCAAAAGTGGTTTCCTGCACCAACACAAGTGCGAAAAGTGGTTTTTCAACACGAACACAAGTGTGAAAAGTGGTTTTTCAACACTATCAAGTGCAAAAAGTGTTTTTTCCACACTAATACAAGTGCAAAAGTGGTTTCCTGCACCAACACAAGTGCGAAAAGTGGTTTTTCAACACTAACACAAGTGCGAAAAGTGGTTTTTCAACACTAACACAAGTGCGAAAAGTGGATTTTCCACACTATCACAAGTGCAAAAAGTGTTTTTTCCACACTAATACAAGTGCAAAAGTGGTTTCCTGCACCAACACAAGTGTGAAAAGTGGTTTTTCAACACTAACACAAGTGCGAAAAGTGGTTTTTCAACACTAACACAAGTGCAAAAAGTGGTTTTTCAACACTATCACAAGTGCAAAAAGTGTTTTTTCCACACTAATACAAGTGCAAAAGTGGTTTCCTGCACCAACACAAGTGCGAAAAGTGGTTTTTCAACACTAACACAAGTGCGAAAAGTGGTTTTTCAACACTATCACAAGTGCAAAAAGTGTTTTTTCCACACTAATACAAGTGCAAAAGTGGTTTCCTGCATCAACACAAGTGCGAAAAGTGGTTTTTCAACACTATCACAAGTGCAAAAAGTGTTTTTTCCACACTAATACAAGTGCAAAAGTGATTTCCTGCACCAACACAAGTGCGAAAAGTGGTTTTTCAACACTAACACAAGTGCGAAAAGTGGTTTTTCAACACTAACACAAGTGCGAAAAGTGTTTTTTCCACACTAATACAAGTGCAAAAGTGGTTTCCTGCACCAACACAAGTGCGAAAAGTGCTTTTTCAACACTAACACAAGTGCGAAAAGTGGTTTTTCAACACTATCACAAGTGCAAAAAGTGTTTTTTCCACACTAATACAAGTGCAAAAGTGGTTTCCTGCACCAACACAAGTGCGAAAAGTGGTTTTTCAACACTAACACAAGTGCGAAAAGTGGTTTTTCAACACTAACACAAGTGCGAAAAGTGGTTTTTCAACACTATCACAAGTGCAAAAAGTGTTTTTTCCACACTAATACAAGTGCAAAAGTGGTTTTCTGCACCAACACAAGTGCGAAAAGTGGTTTTTCAACACTAACACAAGTGCGAAAAGTGGTTTTTCAACACTAACAAGGTGCGAAAAGTGGTTTTTCAACACTATCCAAGTGCAAAAAGTGTTTTTTCCACACTAATACAAGTGCAAAAGTGGTTTCCTGCACCAACACAAGTGCGAAAAGTGGTTTTTCAACACTAACACAAGTGCGAAAAGTGGTTTTTCAACACTAACACAAGTGCGAAAAGTGGTTTTTCCACACTAATACAAGTGCAAAAGTGGTTTCCTGCACCAACACAAGTGCGAAAAGTGGTTTTTCAACACTAACACAAGTGCGAAAAGTGGTTTTTCAACACTATCACAAGTGCAAAAAGTGTTTTTTCCACACTAATACAAGTGCAAAAGTGGTTTCCTGCACCAACACAAGTGCGAAAAGTGGTTTTTCAACACTAACACAAGTGCGAAAAGTGGTTTTTCAACACTAACACAAGTGCGAAAAGTGGTTTTTCCACACTAATACAAGTGCAAAAGTGGTTTCCTGCACCAACACAAGTGCGAAAAGTGGTTTTTCAACACTAACACAAGTGCAAAAAGTGGTTTTTCAATACTAACACAAGTGCGAAAAGTGGTTTTTCAACACTATCACAAGTGCAAAAAGTGTTTTTTCCACACTAATACAAGTGCAAAAGTGGTTTTCTGCACCAACACAAGTGCGAAAAGTGGTTTTTCAACACTAACACAAGTGCGAAAAGTGGTTTTTCAACACTATCACAAGTGCAAAAAGTGTTTTTTCCACACTAATACAAGTGCAAAAGTGGTTTCCTGCACCAACACAAGTACAAAAAGTGGTTTTTCAACACTAACACAAGTGCGAAAAGTGGTTTTTCAACACTAACACAAGTGCGAAAAGTGGTTTTTCCACACTAATACAAGTGCAAAAGTGGTTTCCTGCACCAACACAAGTGCGAAAAGTGGTTTTTCAACACTAACACAAGTGCAAAAAGTGGTTTTCAACACTAACACAAGTGCAAAAAGTGTTTTTTCCACACTAATACAAGTGCAAAAGTGGTTTCCTGCAACAACACAAGTGCGAAAAGTGGTTTTTCAACACTAACACAAGTGCGAAAAGTGGTTTTTCAACACTAACACAAGTGCGAAAAGTGGTTTTTCCACACTAATACAAGTGCAAAAGTGGTTTCCTGCGCCAACACAAGTGCGAAAAGTGGTTTTTCAACACTAACACAAGTGCGAAAAGTGGTTTTTCAACACTATCACAAGTGCAAAAAGTGTTTTTTCCACACTAATACAAGTGCAAAAGTGGTTTCCTGCACCAACACAAGTGCGAAAAGTGGTTTTTCAACACTAACACAAGTGCGAAAAGTGGTTTTTCAACACTAACACAAGTGCGAAAAGTGGTTTTTCCACACTAATACAAGTGCAAAAGTGGTTTCCTGCACCAACACAAGTGCGAAAAGTGGTTTTTCAACACTAACACAAGTGCGAAAAGTGGTTTTTCAACACTAACACAAGTGCGAAAAGTGGTTTTTCAACACTATCACAAGTGCAAAAAGTGTTTTTTCCACACTAATACAAGTGCAAAAGTGGTTTTCTGCACCAACACAAGTGCGAAAAGTGGTTTTTCAACACTACCACAAGTGTGAAAAGTGGTTTTTCAAGACTATCACAAGTGCAAAAAGTGTTTTTTCCACACTAATACAAGTGCAAAAGTGGTTTCCTGCACCAACACAAGTGCGAAAAGTGGTTTTTCAACACTAACACAAGTGCGAAAAGTGGTATTCAACACTAACACAAGTGCGAAAAGTGGTTTTCCACACTAATACAAGTGCAAAAGTGGTTTCCTGCACCAACACAAGTGCGAAAAGTGGTTTTTCAACACTAACACAAGTGCAAAAAGTGGTTTTCAACACTAACACAAGTGCGAAAAGTGGTTTTTCAACACTAACCCAAGTGCGAAAAGTGGTTTTTCCACACTAATACAAGTGCAAAAGTGGTTTCCTGCACCAACACAAGTGCGAAAAGTGGTTTTTCAACACTAACACAAGTGTGAAAAGTGGTTTTTCAACACTATCAAGTGCAAAAAGTGTTTTTTCCACACTAATACAAGTGCAAAAGTGGTTTCCTGCACCAACACAAGTGCGAAAAGTGGTTTTTCAACACTAACACAAGTGCGAAAAGTGGTTTTTCAACACTAACACAAGTGCGAAAAGTGGTTTTTCCACACTAATACAAGTGCAAAAGTGGTTTCCTGCACCAACACAAGTGCGAAAAGTGGTTTTTCAACACTAACACAAGTGCAAAAAGTGGTTTTTCAATACTAACACAAGTGCGAAAAGTGGTTTTTCAACACTATCACAAGTGCAAAAAGTGTTTTTTCCACACTAATACAAGTGCAAAAGTGGTTTTCTGCACCAACACAAGTGCGAAAAGTGGTTTTTCAACACTAACACAAGTGCGAAAAGTGGTTTTTCAACACTATCACAAGTGCAAAAAGTGTTTTTTCCACACTAATACAAGTGCAAAAGTGGTTTCCTGCACCAACACAAGTACGAAAAGTGGTTTTTCAACACTAACACAAGTGCGAAAAGTGGTTTTTCAACACTAACACAAGTGCGAAAAGTGGTTTTTCCACACTAATACAAGTGCAAAAGTGGTTTCCTGCACCAACACAAGTGCGAAAAGTGGTTTTTCAACACTAACACAAGTGCAAAAAGTGGTTTTCAACACTAACACAAGTGCAAAAAGTGTTTTTTTCCACACTAATACAAGTGCAAAAGTGGTTTCCTGCAACAACACAAGTGCGAAAAGTGTTTTTTCAACACTAACACAAGTGCGAAAAGTGGTTTTTCAACACTAACACAAGTGCGAAAAGTGGTTTTTCCACACTAATACAAGTGCAAAAGTGGTTTCCTGCACCAACACAAGTGCGAAAAGTGGTTTTTCAACACTAACACAAGTGCGAAAAGTGGTTTTTCAACACTATCACAAGTGCAAAAAGTGTTTTTTCCACACTAATACAAGTGCAAAAGTGGTTTCCTGCCCCAACACAAGTGCGAAAAGTGGTTTTTCAACACTAACACAAGTGCGAAAAGTGGTTTTTCAACACTAACACAAGTGCGAAAAGTGGTTTTTCCACACTAATACAAGTGCAAAAGTGGTTTCCTGCACCAACACAAGTGCGAAAAGTGGTTTTTCAACACTAACACAAGTGCGAAAAGTGGTTTTTCAACACTAACACAAGTGCGAAAAGTGGTTTTTCAACACTATCACAAGTGCAAAAAGTGTTTTTTCCACACTAATACAAGTGCAAAAGTGGTTTTCTGCACCAACACAAGTGCGAAAAGTGGTTTTTCAACACTAACACAAGTGTGAAAAGTGGTTTTTCAAGACTATCACAAGTGCAAAAAGTGTTTTTTCCACACTAATACAAGTGCAAAAGTGGTTTCCTGCACCAACACAAGTGCGAAAAGTGGTTTTTCAACACTAACACAAGTGCGAAAAGTGGTATTCAACACTAACACAAGTGCGAAAAGTGGTTTTTCCACACTAATACAAGTGCAAAAGTGGTTTCCTGCACCAACACAAGTGCGAAAAGTGGTTTTTCAACACTAACACAAGTGCAAAAAGTGGTTTTCAACACTAACACAAGTGCGAAAAGTGGTTTTTCAACACTAACCCAAGTGCGAAAAGTGGTTTTTCCACACTAATACAAGTGCAAAAGTGGTTTCCTGCACCAACACAAGTGCGAAAAGTGGTTTTTCAACACTAACACAAGTGTGAAAAGTGGTTTTTCAACACTATCAAGTGCAAAAAGTGTTTTGTCCACACTAATACAAGTGCAAAAGTGGTTTCCTGCACCAACACAAGTGCGAAAAGTGGTTTTTCAACACTAACACAAGTGCGAAAAGTGGTTTTTCAACACTAACACAATTGCGAAAAGTGGTTTTTCAACACTATCACAAGTGCAAAAAGTGTTTTTTCCACACTAATACAAGTGCAAAAGTGGTTTCCTGCACCAACACAAGTGCGAAAAGTGGTTTTTCAACAATAACACAAGTGCGAAAAGTGGTTTTTCAACACTAACACAAGTGCGAAAAGTGGTTTTTCAACACTATCACAAGTGAAAAAAGTGTTTTTTCCACACTAATACAAGTGCAAAAGTGGTTTCCTGCACCAACACAAGTGCGAAAAGTGGTTTTTCAACACTAACACAAGTGCGAAAAGTGGTTTTTCAACACTAACACAAGTGCGAAAAGTGTTTTTTCCACACTAATACAAGTGCAAAAGTGGTTTTCTGCACCAACACAAGTGCGAAAAGTGGTTTTTCAACACTAACACAAGTGTGAAAAGTGGTTTTTCAACACTATCACAAGTGCAAAAAGTGTTTTTTCCACACTAATACAAGTGCAAAAGTGGTTTCCTGCACCAACACAAGTGCTAAAAGTGGTTTTTCAACACTAACACAAGTGCGAAAAGTGGTTTTTCAACACTATCACAAGTGCAAAAAGTGTTTTTTCCACACTAATACAAGTGCAAAAGTGGTTTCTTGCACCAACACAAGTGCGAAAAGTGGTTTTTCAACAATAACACAAGTGCGAAAAGTGGTTTTTCAACACTAACACAAGTGCGAAAAGTGGTTTTTCCACACTATCACAAGTGCAAAAAGTGTTTTTTCCACACTAATACAAGTGCAAAAGTGGTTTCCTGCACCAACACAAGTGTGAAAAGTGGTTTTTCAACACTAACACAAGTGCGAAAAGTGGTTTTTCAACACTAACACAAGTGCAAAAAGTGGTTTTTCAACACTATCACAAGTGCAAAAAGTGTTTTTTCCACACCAATACAAGTGCAAAAGTGGTTTCCTGCACCAACACAAGTGCGAAAAGTGGTTTTTCAACACTAACACAAGTGCGAAAAGTGGTTTTTCAACACTATCACAAGTGCAAAAAGTGTTTTTTCCACACTAATACAAGTGCAAAAGTGGTTTCCTGCACCAACACAAGTGCGAAAAGTGGTTTTTCAACACTATCACAAGTGCAAAAAGTATTTTTTCCACACTAATACAAGTGCAAAAGTGGTTTCCTGCACCAACACAAGTGCAAAAAGTGGTTTTTCAACACTAACACAAGTGCGAAAAGTGGTCTTTCAACACTAACACAAGTGCGAAAAGTGGTTTTTCAACACTAACACAAGTGCGAAAAGTGGTTTTTCCACACTATCACAAGTGCAAAAAGTGTTTTTTCCACACTAATACAAGTGCAAAAGTGGTTTCCTGCACCAACACAAGTGTGAAAAGTGGTTTTTCAACACTAACACAAGTGCGAAAAGTGGTTTTTCAACACTAACACAAGTGCAAAAAGTGGTTTTTCAACACTATCACAAGTGCAAAAAGTGTTTTTTCCACACTAATACAAGTGCAAAAGTGGTTTCCTGCACCAACACAAGTGCGAAAAGCGGTTTTTCAACACTAACACAAGTGTGAAAAGTGGTTTTTCAACACTATCACAAGTGCAAAAAGTGTTTTTTCCACACTAATACAAGTGCAAAAGTGGTTTCCTGCACCAACACAAGTGCGAAAAGTGGTTTTTCAACACTAACACAAGTGCGAAAAGGGGTTTTTCAACACTAACACAAGTGCGAAAAGTGGTTTTTCAACACTATCACAAGTGCAAAAAGTGTTTTTTCCACACTAATACAAGTGCAAAAGTGGTTTCCTGCACCAACACAAGTGCGAAAAGTGGTTTTTCAACACTAACACAAGTGCGAAAAGTGGTTTTTCAACACTATCACAAGTGCAAAAAGTGTTTTTTCCACACTAATACAAGTGCAAAAGTGGTTTCCTGCACCAACACAAGCGCGAAAAGTGGTTTTTCAACACTAACACAAGTGCGAAAAGTGGTTTTTCAACACTAACACAAGTGCGAAAAGTGGATTTTCCACACTATCACAAGTGCAAAAAGTGTTTTTTCCACACTAATACAAGTGCAAAAGTGGTTTCCTGCACCAACACAAGTGTGAAAAGTGGTTTTTCAACACTAACACAAGTGCGAAAAGTGGTTTTTCAACACTAACACAAGTGCAAAAAGTGTTTTTTCCACACTAATACAAGTGCAAAAGTGGTTTCCTGCACCAACACAAGTGCGAAAAGTGGTTTTTCAACACTAACACAAGTGCGAAAAGTGGTTTTTCAACAATAACACAAGTGCGAATAGTGGTTTTTCCACACTAATACAAGTGCAAAAGTGGTTTCCTGCACCAACACAAGTGCGAAAAGTGGTTTTTCAACACTAACACAAGTGCGAAAAGTGGTTTTTCAACACTAACACAAGTGCGAAAAGTGTTTTTTCCACACTAATACAAGTGCAAAAGTGGTTTCCTGCACCAACACAAGTGCTAAAAGTGGTTTTTCAACACTAACACAAGTGCGAAAAGTGGTTTTTCAACACTATCACAAGTGGAAAAAGTGTTTTTTCCACACTAATACAAGTGCAAAAGTGGTTTCTTGCACCAACACAAGTGCGAAAAGTGGTTTTTCAACAATAACACAAGTGCGAACAGTGGTTTTTCAACACTAACACAAGTGCGAAAAGTGGTTTTTCAACACTATCACAAGTGCAAAAAGTGTTTTTTCCACACTAATACAAGTGCAAAAGTGGTTTCCTGCACCAACACAAGCGCGAAAAGTGGTTTTTCAACACTAACACAAGTGCGAAAAGTGGTTTTTCAACACTAACACAAGTGCGAAAAGTGGATTTTCCACACTATCACAAGTGCAAAAAGTGTTTTTTCCACACTAATACAAGTGCAAAAGTGGTTTCCTGCACCAACACAAGTGTGAAAAGTGGTTTTTCAACACTAACACAAGTGCGAAAAGTGGTTTTTCAACACTAACACAAGTGCAAAAAGTGGTTTTTCAACACTATCACAAGTGCAAAAAGTGTTTTTTCCACAATAATACAAGTGCAAAAGTGGTTTCCTGCACCAACACAAGTGCGAAAAGTGGTTTTTCAACACTAACACAAGTGCAAAAAGTGGTTTTCAACACTAACACAAGTGCGAAAAGTGGTTTTTCAACACTAACCCAAGTGCGAAAAGTGGTTTTTCCACACTAATACAAGTGCAAAAGTGGTTTCCTGCACCAACACAAGTGCGAAAAGTGGTTTTTCAACACTAACACAAGTGTGAAAAGTGGTTTTTCAACACTATCAAGTGCAAAAAGTGTTTTTTCCACACTAATACAAGTGCAAAAGTGGTTTCCTGCACCAACACAAGTGCGAAAAGTGGTTTTTCAACACTAACACAAGTGCGAAAAGTGGTTTTTCAACACTAACACAAGTGCGAAAAGTGGTTTTTCCACACTAATACAAGTGCAAAAGTGGTTTCCTGCACCAACACAAGTGCGAAAAGTGGTTTTTCAACACTAACACAAGTGCAAAAAGTGGTTTTTCAATACTAACACAAGTGCGAAAAGTGGTTTTTCAACACTATCACAAGTGCAAAAAGTGTTTTTTCCACACTAATACAAGTGCAAAAGTGGTTTTCTGCACCAACACAAGTGCGAAAAGTGGTTTTTCAACACTAACACAAGTGCGAAAAGTGGTTTTTCAACACTATCACAAGTGCAAAAAGTGTTTTTTCCACACTAATACAAGTGCAAAAGTGGTTTCCTGCACCAACACAAGTACGAAAAGTGGTTTTTCAACACTAACACAAGTGCGAAAAGTGGTTTTTCAACACTAACACAAGTGCGAAAAGTGGTTTTTCCACACTAATACAAGTGCAAAAGTGGTTTCCTGCACCAACACAAGTGCGAAAAGTGGTTTTTCAACACTAACACAAGTGCAAAAAGTGGTTTTCAACACTAACACAAGTGCAAAAAGTGTTTTTTTCCACACTAATACAAGTGCAAAAGTGGTTTCCTGCAACAACACAAGTGCGAAAAGTGTTTTTTCAACACTAACACAAGTGCGAAAAGTGGTTTTTCAACACTAACACAAGTGCGAAAAGTGGTTTTTCCACACTAATACAAGTGCAAAAGTGGTTTCCTGCACCAACACAAGTGCGAAAAGTGGTTTTTCAACACTAACACAAGTGCGAAAAGTGGTTTTTCAACACTATCACAAGTGCAAAAAGTGTTTTTTCCACACTAATACAAGTGCAAAAGTGGTTTCCTGCCCCAACACAAGTGCGAAAAGTGGTTTTTCAACACTAACACAAGTGCGAAAAGTGGTTTTTCAACACTAACACAAGTGCGAAAAGTGGTTTTTCCACACTAATACAAGTGCAAAAGTGGTTTCCTGCACCAACACAAGTGCGAAAAGTGGTTTTTCAACACTAACACAAGTGCGAAAAGTGGTTTTTCAACACTAACACAAGTGCGAAAAGTGGTTTTTCAACACTATCACAAGTGCAAAAAGTGTTTTTTCCACACTAATACAAGTGCAAAAGTGGTTTTCTGCACCAACACAAGTGCGAAAAGTGGTTTTTCAACACTAACACAAGTGTGAAAAGTGGTTTTTCAAGACTATCACAAGTGCAAAAAGTGTTTTTTCCACACTAATACAAGTGCAAAAGTGGTTTCCTGCACCAACACAAGTGCGAAAAGTGGTTTTTCAACACTAACACAAGTGCGAAAAGTGGTATTCAACACTAACACAAGTGCGAAAAGTGGTTTTTCCACACTAATACAAGTGCAAAAGTGGTTTCCTGCACCAACACAAGTGCGAAAAGTGGTTTTTCAACACTAACACAAGTGCAAAAAGTGGTTTTCAACACTAACACAAGTGCGAAAAGTGGTTTTTCAACACTAACCCAAGTGCGAAAAGTGGTTTTTCCACACTAATACAAGTGCAAAAGTGGTTTCCTGCACCAACACAAGTGCGAAAAGTGGTTTTTCAACACTAACACAAGTGTGAAAAGTGGTTTTTCAACACTATCAAGTGCAAAAAGTGTTTTGTCCACACTAATACAAGTGCAAAAGTGGTTTCCTGCACCAACACAAGTGCGAAAAGTGGTTTTTCAACACTAACACAAGTGCGAAAAGTGGTTTTTCAACACTAACACAATTGCGAAAAGTGGTTTTTCAACACTATCACAAGTGCAAAAAGTGTTTTTTCCACACTAATACAAGTGCAAAAGTGGTTTCCTGCACCAACACAAGTGCGAAAAGTGGTTTTTCAACAATAACACAAGTGCGAAAAGTGGTTTTTCAACACTAACACAAGTGCGAAAAGTGGTTTTTCAACACTATCACAAGTGCAAAAAGTGTTTTTTCCACACTAATACAAGTGCAAAAGTGGTTTCCTGCACCAACACAAGTGCGAAAAGTGGTTTTTCAACACTAACACAAGTGCGAAAAGTGGTTTTTCAACACTAACACAAGTGCGAAAAGTGTTTTTTCCACACTAATACAAGTGCAAAAGTGGTTTTCTGCACCAACACAAGTGCGAAAAGTGGTTTTTCAACACTAACACAAGTGTGAAAAGTGGTTTTTCAACACTATCACAAGTGCAAAAAGTGTTTTTTCCACACTAATACAAGTGCAAAAGTGGTTTCCTGCACCAACACAAGTGCTAAAAGTGGTTTTTCAACACTAACACAAGTGCGAAAAGTGGTTTTTCAACACTATCACAAGTGCAAAAAGTGTTTTTTCCACACTAATACAAGTGCAAAAGTGGTTTCTTGCACCAACACAAGTGCGAAAAGTGGTTTTTCAACAATAACACAAGTGCGAAAAGTGGTTTTTCAACACTAACACAAGTGCGAAAAGTGGTTTTTCCACACTATCACAAGTGCAAAAAGTGTTTTTTCCACACTAATACAAGTGCAAAAGTGGTTTCCTGCACCAACACAAGTGTGAAAAGTGGTTTTTCAACACTAACACAAGTGCGAAAAGTGGTTTTTCAACACTAACACAAGTGCAAAAAGTGGTTTTTCAACACTATCACAAGTGCAAAAAGTGTTTTTTCCACACCAATACAAGTGCAAAAGTGGTTTCCTGCACCAACACAAGTGCGAAAAGTGGTTTTTCAACACTAACACAAGTGCGAAAAGTGGTTTTTCAACACTATCACAAGTGCAAAAAGTGTTTTTTCCACACTAATACAAGTGCAAAAGTGGTTTCCTGCACCAACACAAGTGCGAAAAGTGGTTTTTCAACACTATCACAAGTGCAAAAAGTATTTTTTCCACACTAATACAAGTGCAAAAGTGGTTTCCTGCACCAACACAAGTGCAAAAAGTGGTTTTTCAACACTAACACAAGTGCGAAAAGTGGTCTTTCAACACTAACACAAGTGCGAAAAGTGGTTTTTCAACACTAACACAAGTGCGAAAAGTGGTTTTTCCACACTATCACAAGTGCAAAAAGTGTTTTTTCCACACTAATACAAGTGCAAAAGTGGTTTCCTGCACCAACACAAGTGTGAAAAGTGGTTTTTCAACACTAACACAAGTGCGAAAAGTGGTTTTTCAACACTAACACAAGTGCAAAAAGTGGTTTTTCAACACTATCACAAGTGCAAAAAGTGTTTTTTCCACACTAATACAAGTGCAAAAGTGGTTTCCTGCACCAACACAAGTGCGAAAAGCGGTTTTTCAACACTAACACAAGTGTGAAAAGTGGTTTTTCAACACTATCACAAGTGCAAAAAGTGTTTTTTCCACACTAATACAAGTGCAAAAGTGGTTTCCTGCACCAACACAAGTGCGAAAAGTGGTTTTTCAACACTAACACAAGTGCGAAAAGGGGTTTTTCAACACTAACACAAGTGCGAAAAGTGGTTTTTCAACACTATCACAAGTGCAAAAAGTGTTTTTTCCACACTAATACAAGTGCAAAAGTGGTTTCCTGCACCAACACAAGTGCGAAAAGTGGTTTTTCAACACTAACACAAGTGCGAAAAGTGGTTTTTCAACACTATCACAAGTGCAAAAAGTGTTTTTTCCACACTAATACAAGTGCAAAAGTGGTTTCCTGCACCAACACAAGCGCGAAAAGTGGTTTTTCAACACTAACACAAGTGCGAAAAGTGGTTTTTCAACACTAACACAAGTGCGAAAAGTGGATTTTCCACACTATCACAAGTGCAAAAAGTGTTTTTTCCACACTAATACAAGTGCAAAAGTGGTTTCCTGCACCAACACAAGTGTGAAAAGTGGTTTTTCAACACTAACACAAGTGCGAAAAGTGGTTTTTCAACACTAACACAAGTGCAAAAAGTGTTTTTTCCACACTAATACAAGTGCAAAAGTGGTTTCCTGCACCAACACAAGTGCGAAAAGTGGTTTTTCAACACTAACACAAGTGCGAAAAGTGGTTTTTCAACAATAACACAAGTGCGAATAGTGGTTTTTCCACACTAATACAAGTGCAAAAGTGGTTTCCTGCACCAACACAAGTGCGAAAAGTGGTTTTTCAACACTAACACAAGTGCGAAAAGTGGTTTTTCAACACTAACACAAGTGCGAAAAGTGTTTTTTCCACACTAATACAAGTGCAAAAGTGGTTTCCTGCACCAACACAAGTGCTAAAAGTGGTTTTTCAACACTAACACAAGTGCGAAAAGTGGTTTTTCAACACTATCACAAGTGGAAAAAGTGTTTTTTCCACACTAATACAAGTGCAAAAGTGGTTTCTTGCACCAACACAAGTGCGAAAAGTGGTTTTTCAACAATAACACAAGTGCGAACAGTGGTTTTTCAACACTAACACAAGTGCGAAAAGTGGTTTTTCAACACTATCACAAGTGCAAAAAGTGTTTTTTCCACACTAATACAAGTGCAAAAGTGGTTTCCTGCACCAACACAAGCGCGAAAAGTGGTTTTTCAACACTAACACAAGTGCGAAAAGTGGTTTTTCAACACTAACACAAGTGCGAAAAGTGGATTTTCCACACTATCACAAGTGCAAAAAGTGTTTTTTCCACACTAATACAAGTGCAAAAGTGGTTTCCTGCACCAACACAAGTGTGAAAAGTGGTTTTTCAACACTAACACAAGTGCGAAAAGTGGTTTTTCAACACTAACACAAGTGCAAAAAGTGGTTTTTCAACACTATCACAAGTGCAAAAAGTGTTTTTTCCACAATAATACAAGTGCAAAAGTGGTTTCCTGCACCAACACAAGTGCGAAAAGTGGTTTTTCCACACTAACACAAGTGAGAAAAGTGGTTTTTCAACACTATCACAAGTGCAAAAAGTGTTTTTCCACACTAATACAAGTGCAAAAGTGGTTTCCTGCATCAACACAAGTGCGAAAAGTGGGTTTTCAACACTATCACAAGTGCAAAAAGTGTTTTTTCCACACTAATACAAGTGCAAAAGTGATTTCCTGCACCAACACAAGTGCAAAAAGTGGTTTTTCAACACTAACACAAGTGCGAAAAGTGGTTTTTCAACACTAACACAAGTGCGAAAAGTGTTTTTTCCACACTAATACAAGTGCAAAAGTGGTTTCCTGCACCAACACAAGTGCGAAAAGTGCTTTTTCAACACTAACACAAGTGCGAAAAGTGGTTTTTCAACACTATCACAAGTGCAAAAAGTGTTTTTTCCACACTAATACAAGTGCAAAAGTGGTTTCCTGCACCAACACAAGTGCGAAAAGTGGTTTTTCAACACTAACACAAGTGCGAAAGTGGTTTTTCAACACTAACACAAGTGCGAAAAGTGGTTTTTCAACACTATCACAAGTGCAAAAAGTGTTTTTTCCACACTAATACAAGTGCAAAAGTGGTTTTCTGCACCAACACAAGTGCGAAAAGTGGTTTTTCAACACTAACACAAGTGCGAAAAGTGGTTTTTCAACACTAACACAGGTGCGAAAAGTGTTTTTCAACACTATCACAAGTGCAAAAAGTGTTTTTTCCACACTAATACAAGTGCAAAAGTGGTTTCCTGCACCAACACAAGTGCGAAAAGTGGTTTTTCAACACTAACACAAGTGCGAAAAGTGGTTTTTCAACACTAACACAAGTGCGAAAAGTGGTTTTTCCACACTAATACAAGTGCAAAAGTGGTTTCCTGCACCAACACAAGTGCGAAAAGTGGTTTTTCAACACTAACACAAGTGCGAAAAGTGGTTTTTCAACACTATCACAAGTGCAAAAAGTGTTTTTTCCACACTAATACAAGTGCAAAAGTGGTTTCCTGCACCAACACAAGTGCGAAAAGTGGTTTTTCAACACTAACACAAGTGCGAAAAGTGGTTTTTCAACACTAACACAAGTGCGAAAAGTGGTTTTTCCACACTAATACAAGTGCAAAAGTGGTTTCCTGCACCAACACAAGTGCGAAAAGTGGTTTTTCAACACTAACACAAGTGCAAAAAGTGGTTTTTCAACACTAACACAAGTGCGAAAAGTGGTTTTTCAACACGATCACAAGTGCAAAAAGTGTTTTTTCCACACTAATACAAGTGCAAAAGTGGTTTTCTGCACCAACACAAGTGCGAAAAGTGGTTTTTCAACACTAACACAAGTGCGAAAAGTGGTTTTTCAACACTATCACAAGTGCAAAAAGTGTTTTTCCCACACTAATACAAGTGCAAAAGTGGCTTCCTGCACCAACACAAGTACGAAAAGTGGTTTTTCAACACTAACACAAGTGCGAAAAGTGGTTTTTCAACACTAACACAAGTGCGAAAAGTGGTTTTTCCACACTAATACAAGTGCAAAAGTGGTTTCCTGCACCAACACAAGTGTGAAAAGTGGTTTTTCAACACTAACACAAGTGCGAAAAGTGGTTTTTCAACACTAACACAAGTGCAAAAAGTGGTTTTTCAACACTATCACAAGTGCAAAAAGTGTTTTTTCCACACTAATACAAGTGCAAAAGTGGTTTCCTGCACCAACAGAAGTGCGAAAAGCGGTTTTTCAACACTAACACAAGTGTGAAAAGTGGTTTTTCAACACTATCACAAGTGCAAAAAGTGTTTTTTCCACACTAATACAAGTGCAAAAGTGGTTTCCTGCACCAACACAAGTGCGAAAAGTGGTTTTTCAACACTAACACAAGTGCGAAAAGTGGTTTTTCAACACTAACACAAGTGCGAAAAGTGGTTTTTCAACACTATCACAAGTGCAAAAAGTGTTTTTTCCACACTAATACAAGTGCAAAAGTGGTTTCCTGCACCAACACAAGTGCGAAAAGTGGTTTTTCAACACTAACACAAGTGCGAAAAGTGGTTTTTCAACACTAACACAAGTGCGAAAAGTGGTTTTTCCACACTAATACAAGTGCAAAAGTGGTTTCCTGCACCAACACAAGTGCGAAAAGTGGTTTTTCAACACTAACACAACTGCAAAAAGTGGTTTTTCAACACTAACACAAGTGCGAAAAGTGGTTTTTCAACACTAACCCAAGGGCGAAAAGTGGTTTTTCCACACTAATACAAGTGCAAAAGTGGTTTCCTGCACCAACACAAGTGCGAAAAGTGGTTTTTCAACACTAACACATGTGTGAAAAGTGGTTTTTCAACACTATCACAAGTGCAAAAAGTGTTTTTTCCACACTAATACAAGTGCAAAAGTGGTTTCCTGCACCAACACAAGTGCGAAAAGTGGTTTTTCAACACTAACACAAGTGCGAAAAGTGGTTTTTCAACACTAACACAAGTGCGAATAGTGGTTTTTCCACACTAATACAAGTGCAAAAGTGGTTTCCTGCACCAACACAAGTGCGAAAAGTGGTTTTTCAACACTAACACAAGTGCGAAAGTGGTTTTTCAACACTAACACAAGTGCGAAAAGTGTTTTTTTCCACACTAATACAAGTGCAAAAGTGGTTTCCTGCACCAACACAAGTGCTAAAAGTGGTTTTTCAACACTAACACAAGTGTGAAAAGTGTTTTTTCCACACTAATACAAGTGCAAAAGTGGTTTCCTGCACCAACACAAGTGCGAAAAGTGGTTTTTCAACACTAACACAAGTGCGAAAAGTGGTTTTTCAACACTAACACAAGTGCGAAAAGTGGTTTTTCCACACTAATACAAGTGCAAAAGTGGTTTCCTGCACCAACACAAGTGCGAAAAGTGGTTTTTCAACACTAACACAACTGCAAAAAGTGGTTTTTCAACACTAACACAAGTGCGAAAAGTGGTTTTTCAACACTAACCCAAGTGCGAAAAGTGGTTTTTCCACACTAATACAAGTGCAAAAGTGGTTTCCTGCACCAACACAAGTGCGAAAAGTGGTTTTTCAACACAAACACAAGTGTGAAAAGTGGTTTTTCAACACTATCACAAGTGCAAAAGTGTTTTTTCCACACTAATACAAGTGCAAAAGTGTTTCCTGCACCAACACAAGTGCGAAAAGTGGTTTTTCAACACTAACACAAGTGCGAAAAGTGGTTTTTCAACAATAACACAAGTGCGAATAGTGGTTTTTCCACACTAATACAAGTGCAAAAGTGGTTTCCTGCACCAACACAAGTGCGAAAAGTGGTTTTCAACACTAACACAAGTGCGAAAAGTGGTTTTTCAACACTAACACAAGTGCGAAAAGTGTTTTTTCCACACTAATACAAGTGCAAAAGTGGTTTCCTGCACCAACACAAGTGCTAAAAGTGGTTTTTCAACACTAACACAAGTGCGAAAAGTGGTTTTTCAACACTATCACAAGTGGAAAAAGTGTTTTTCCACACTAATACAAGTGCAAAAGTGGTTTCTTGCACCAACACAAGTGCGAAAAGTGGTTTTTCAACAATAACACAAGTGCGAACAGTGGTTTTTCAACACTAACACAAGTGCGAAAAGTGGTTTTTCAACACTATCACAAGTGCAAAAAGTGTTTTTTCCACACTAATACAAGTGCAAAAGTGGTTTCCTGCACCAACACAAGCGCGAAAAGTGGTTTTTCAACACTAACACAAGTGCGAAAAGTGGTTTTTCAACACTAACACAAGTGCGAAAAGTGGATTTTCCACACTATCACAAGTGCAAAAAGTGTTTTTTCCACACTAATACAAGTGCAAAAGTGGTTTCCTGCACCAACACAAGTGTGAAAAGTGGTTTTTCAACACTAACACAAGTGCGAAAAGTGGTTTTTCAACACTAACACAAGTGCAAAAAGTGGTTTTTCAACACTATCACAAGTGCAAAAAGTGTTTTTTCCACAATAATACAAGTGCAAAAGTGGTTTCCTGCACCAACACAAGTGCGAAAAGTGGTTTTTCCACACTAACACAAGTGAGAAAAGTGGTTTTTCAACACTATCACAAGTGCAAAAAGTGTTTTTCCACACTAATACAAGTGCAAAAGTGGTTTCCTGCATCAACACAAGTGCGAAAAGTGGGTTTTCAACACTATCACAAGTGCAAAAAGTGTTTTTTCCACACTAATACAAGTGCAAAAGTGATTTCCTGCACCAACACAAGTGCAAAAAGTGGTTTTTCAACACTAACACAAGTGCGAAAAGTGGTTTTTCAACACTAACACAAGTGCGAAAAGTGTTTTTTCCACACTAATACAAGTGCAAAAGTGGTTTCCTGCACCAACACAAGTGCGAAAAGTGCTTTTTCAACACTAACACAAGTGCGAAAAGTGGTTTTTCAACACTATCACAAGTGCAAAAAGTGTTTTTTCCACACTAATACAAGTGCAAAAGTGGTTTCCTGCACCAACACAAGTGCGAAAAGTGGTTTTTCAACACTAACACAAGTGCGAAAAGTGGTTTTTCAACACTAACACAAGTGCGAAAAGTGGTTTTTCAACACTATCACAAGTGCAAAAAGTGTTTTTTCCACACTAATACAAGTGCAAAAGTGGTTTTCTGCACCAACACAAGTGCGAAAAGTGGTTTTTCAACACTAACACAAGTGCGAAAAGTGGTTTTTCAACACTAACACAGGTGCGAAAAGTGGTTTTTCAACACTATCACAAGTGCAAAAAGTGTTTTTTCCACACTAATACAAGTGCAAAAGTGGTTTCCTGCACCAACACAAGTGCGAAAAGTGGTTTTTCAACACTAACACAAGTGCGAAAAGTGGTTTTTCAACACTAACACAAGTGCGAAAAGTGGTTTTTCCACACTAATACAAGTGCAAAAGTGGTTTCCTGCACCAACACAAGTGCGAAAAGTGGTTTTTCAACACTAACACAAGTGCGAAAAGTGGTTTTTCAACACTATCACAAGTGCAAAAAGTGTTTTTTCCACACTAATACAAGTGCAAAAGTGGTTTCCTGCACCAACACAAGTGCGAAAAGTGGTTTTTCAACACTAACACAAGTGCGAAAAGTGGTTTTTCAACACTAACACAAGTGCGAAAAGTGGTTTTTCCACACTAATACAAGTGCAAAAGTGGTTTCCTGCACCAACACAAGTGCGAAAAGTGGTTTTTCAACACTAACACAAGTGCAAAAAGTGGTTTTTCAACACTAACACAAGTGCGAAAAGTGGTTTTTCAACACGATCACAAGTGCAAAAAGTGTTTTTTCCACACTAATACAAGTGCAAAAGTGGTTTTCTGCACCAACACAAGTGCGAAAAGTGGTTTTTCAACACTAACACAAGTGCGAAAAGTGGTTTTTCAACACTATCACAAGTGCAAAAAGTGTTTTTTCCACACTAATACAAGTGCAAAAGTGGTTTCCTGCACCAACACAAGTACGAAAAGTGGTTTTTCAACACTAACACAAGTGCGAAAAGTGGTTTTTCCACACTAATACAAGTGCAAAAGTGGTTTCCTGCACCAACACAAGTGCGAAAAGTGGTTTTCAACACTAACACAAGTGCAAAAAGTGGTTTTCAACACTAACACAAGTGCAAAAAGTGTTTTTTCCACACTAATACAAGTGCAAAAGTGGTTTCCTGCAACAACACAAGTGCGAAAAGTGGTTTTCAACACTAACACAAGTGCGAAAAGTGGTTTTTCAACACTAACACAAGTGCGAAAAGTGGTTTTTCCACACTAATACAAGTGCAAAAGTGGTTTCCTGCACCAACACAAGTGCGAAAAGTGGTTTTTCAACACTAACACAAGTGCGAAAAGTGGTTTTTCAACACTATCACAAGTGCAAAAAGTGTTTTTTCCACACTAATACAAGTGCAAAAGTGGTTTCCTGCACCAACACAAGTGCGAAAAGTGGTTTTTCAACACTAACACAAGTGCGAAAAGTGGTTTTTCAACACTAACACAAGTGCGAAAAGTGGTTTTTCCACACTAATACAAGTGCAAAAGTGGTTTCCTGCACCAACACAAGTGCGAAAAGTGGTTTTTCAACACTAACACAAGTGCGAAAAGTGGTTTTTCAACACTAACACAAGTGCGAAAAGTGGTTTTTCAACACTATCACAGTGCAAAAAGTGTTTTTTCCACACTAATACAAGTGCAAAAGTGGTTTTCTGCACCAACACAAGTGCGAAAAGTGGTTTTTCAACACTAACACAAGTGTGAAAAGTGGTTTTTCAAGACTATCACAAGTGCAAAAAGTGTTTTTTCCACACTAATACAAGTGCAAAAGTGTTTCCTGCACCAACACAAGTGCGAAAAGTGGTTTTTCAACACTAACACAAGTGCGAAAAGTGGTATTCAACACTAACACAAGTGCGAAAAGTGGTTTTTCCACACTAATACAAGTGCAAAAGTGGTTTCCTGCACCAACACAAGTGCGAAAAGTGGTTTTTCAACACTAACACAAGTGCAAAAAGTGGTTTTCAACACTAACACAAGTGCGAAAAGTGGTTTTTCAACACTAACCCAAGTGCGAAAAGTGGTTTTTCCACACTAATACAAGTGCAAAAGTGGTTTCCTGCACCAACACAAGTGCGAAAAGTGGTTTTTCAACACTAACACAAGTGTGAAAAGTGGTTTTTCAACACTATCAAGTGCAAAAAGTGTTTTTTCCACACTAATACAAGTGCAAAAGTGGTTTCCTGCACCAACACAAGTGCGAAAAGTGGTTTTTCAACACTAACACAAGTGCGAAAAGTGGTTTTTCAACACTAACACAATTGCGAAAAGTGGTTTTTCAACACTATCACAAGTGCAAAAAGTGTTTTTTCAACACTATCACAAGTGCAAAAAGTGTTTTTTCCACACTAATACAAGTGCAAAAGTGGTTTCCTGCACCAACACAAGTGCGAAAAGTGGTTTTTCAACACTAACACAAGTGCGAAAAGTGGTTTTTCAACACTATCACAAGTGCAAAAGTGTTTTTTCCACACTAATACAAGTGCAAAAGTGGTTTCCTGCACCAACACAAGTGCGAAAAGTGGTTTTTCAACACTAACACAAGTGCGAAAAGTGGTTTTTCAACACTAACACAAGTGCGAAAAGTGGTTTTTCCACACTAATACAAGTGCAAAAGTGGTTTCCTGCACCAACACAAGTGCGAAAAGTGGTTTTTCAACACTAACACAAGTGCGAAAAGTGGTTTTTCAACACTATCACAAGTGCAAAAAGTGTTTTTTCAACACTAATACAAGTGCAAAAGTGGTTTCCTGCACCAACACAAGTGCGAAAAGTGGTTTTTCAACACTAACACAAGTGCGAAAAGTGGTTTTTCAACACTAACACAAGTGCGAAAAGTGGTTTTGCCACACTAATACAAGTGCAAAAGTGGTTTCCTGCACCAACACAAGTGCGAAAAGTGGTTTTTCAACACTAACACAAGTGCAAAAAGTGGTTTTTCAACACTAACACAAGTGCGAAAAGTGGTTTTTCAACACTATCACAAGTGCAAAAAGTGTTTTTTCCACACTAATACAAGTGCAAAAGTGGTTTTCTGCACCAACACAAGTGCGAAAAGTGGTTTTTCAACACAAACACAAGTGCGAAAAGTGGTTTTTCAACACTATCACAAGTGCAAAAAGTGTTTTTTCCACACTAATACAAGTGCAAAAGTGGTTTCCTGCACCAACACAAGTACGAAAAGTGGTTTTTCAACACTAACACAAGTGCGAAAAGTGGTTTTTCAACACTAACACAAGTGCGAAAAGTGGTTTTTCCACACTAATACAAGTGCAAAAGTGGTTTCCTGCACCAACACAAGTGCGAAAAGTGGTTTTTCAACACTAACACAAGTGCAAAAAGTGGTTTTCAACACTAACACAAGTGCAAAAAGTGTTTTTTCCACACTAATACAAGTGCAAAAGTGGTTTCCTGCAACAACACAAGTGCGAAAAGTGGTTTTTCAACACTAACACAAGTGCGAAAAGTGGTTTTTCCACACTAATACAAGAGCAAAAGTGGTTTCCTGCACCAACACAAGTGCGAAAAGTGGTTTTTCAACACTAACACAAGTGCGAAAAGTGGTTTTTCAACACTATCACAAGTGCAAAAAGTGTTTTTTCCACACTAATACAAGTGCAAAAGTGGTTTCCTGCACCAACACAAGTGCGAAAAGTGGTTTTTCAACACTAACACAAGTGCGAAAAGTGGTTTTTCAACACTAACACAAGTGCGAAAAGTGGTTTTTCCACACTAATACAAGTGCAAAAGTGGTTTCCTGCACCAACACAAGTGCGAAAAGTGGTTTTTCAACACTAACACAAGTGCGAAAAGTGGTTTTTCAACACTAACACAAGTGCGAAAAGTGGTTTTTCAACACTATCACAAGTGCAAAAAGTGTTTTTTCCACACTAATACAAGTGCAAAAGTGGTTTTCTGCACCAACACAAGTGCGAAAAGTGGTTTTTCAACACTAACACAAGTGTGAAAAGTGGTTTTTCAAGACTATCACAAGTGCAAAAAGTGTTTTTTCCACACTAATACAAGTGCAAAAGTGGTTTCCTGCACCAACACAAGTGCGAAAAGTGGTTTTTCAACACTAACACAAGTGCGAAAAGTGGTATTCAACACTAACACAAGTGCGAAAAGTGGTTTTCCACACTAATACAAGTGCAAAAGTGGTTTCCTGCACCAACACAAGTGCGAAAAGTGGTTTTTCAACACTAACACAAGTGCAAAAAGTGGTTTTCAACACTAACACAAGTGCGAAAAGTGGTTTTTCAACACTAACCCAAGTGCAAAAAGTGGTTTTTCCACACTAATACAAGTGCAAAAGTGGTTTCCTGCACCAACACAAGTGCGAAAAGTGGTTTTTCAACACTAACACAAGTGTGAAAAGTGGTTTTTCAACACTATCAAGTGCAAAAAGTGTTTTTTCCACACTAATACAAGTGCAAAAGTGGTTTCCTGCACCAACACAAGTGCGAAAAGTGGTTTTTCAACACTAACACAAGTGCGAAAAGTGGTTTTTCAACACTAACACAATTGCGAAAAGTGGTTTTTCAACACTATCACAAGTGCAAAAAGTGTTTTTTCCACACTAATACAAGTGCAAAAGTGGTTTCCTGCACCAACACAAGTGCGAAAAGTGGTTTTTCAACAATAACACAAGTGCGAAAAGTGGTTTTTCAACACTAACACAAGTGCGAAAAGTGGTTTTTCAACACTATCACAAGTGCAAAAAGTGTTTTTTCCACACTAATACAAGTGCAAAAGTGGTTTCCTGCACCAACACAAGTGCGAAAAGTGGTTTTTCAACACTAACACAAGTGCGAAAAGTGGTTTTTCAACACTAACACAAGTGCGAAAAGTGTTTTTTCCACACTAATACAAGTGCAAAAGTGGTTTTCTGCACCAACACAAGTGCGAAAAGTGGTTTTTCAACACTAACACAAGTGTGAAAAGTGGTTTTTCAACACTATCACAAGTGCAAAAAGTGTTTTTTCCACACTAATACAAGTGCAAAAGTGGTTTCCTGCACCAACACAAGTGCTAAAAGTGGTTTTTCAACACTAACACAAGTGCGAAAAGTGGTTTTTCAACACTATCACAAGTGCAAAAAGTGTTTTTTCCACACTAATACAAGTGCAAAAGTGGTTTCCTGCACCAACACAAGTGCTAAAAGTGGTTTTTCAACACTAACACAAGTGCGAAAAGTGGTTTTCAACACTAACACAAGTGCGAAAAGTGGTTTTTCCACACTAATACAAGTGCAAAAGTGGTTTCCTGCACCAACACAAGTGCGAAAAGTGGTTTTTCAACACTAACACAAGTGCAAAAAGTGGTTTTCAACACTAACACAAGTGCGAAAAGTGGTTTTTCAACACTAACCCAAGTGCGAAAAGTGGTTTTTCCACACTAATACAAGTGCAAAAGTGGTTTCCTGCACCAACACAAGTGCGAAAAGTGGTTTTTCAACACGAACACAAGTGTGAAAAGTGGTTTTTCAACACTATCAAGTGCAAAAAGTGTTTTTTCCACACTAATACAAGTGCAAAAGTGGTTTCCTGCACCAACACAAGTGCGAAAAGTGGTTTTTCAACACTAACACAAGTGCGAAAAGTGGTTTTTCAACACTAACACAAGTGCGAAAAGTGGATTTTCCACACTATCACAAGTGCAAAAAGTGTTTTTTCCACACTAATACAAGTGCAAAAGTGGTTTCCTGCACCAACACAAGTGTGAAAAGTGGTTTTTCAACACTAACACAAGTGCGAAAAGTGGTTTTTCAACACTAACACAAGTGCAAAAAGTGGTTTTTCAACACTATCACAAGTGCAAAAAGTGTTTTTTCCACACTAATACAAGTGCAAAAGTGGTTTCCTGCACCAACACAAGTGCGAAAAGTGGTTTTTCAACACTAACACAAGTGCGAAAAGTGGTTTTTCAACACTATCACAAGTGCAAAAAGTGTTTTTTCCACACTAATACAAGTGCAAAAGTGGTTTCCTGCATCAACACAAGTGCGAAAAGTGGTTTTTCAACACTATCACAAGTGCAAAAAGTGTTTTTTCCACACTAATACAAGTGCAAAAGTGATTTCCTGCACCAACACAAGTGCGAAAAGTGGTTTTTCAACACTAACACAAGTGCGAAAAGTGGTTTTTCAACACTAACACAAGTGCGAAAAGTGTTTTTTCCACACTAATACAAGTGCAAAAGTGGTTTCCTGCACCAACACAAGTGCGAAAAGTGCTTTTTCAACACTAACACAAGTGCGAAAAGTGGTTTTTCAACACTATCACAAGTGCAAAAAGTGTTTTTTCCACACTAATACAAGTGCAAAAGTGGTTTCCTGCACCAACACAAGTGCGAAAAGTGGTTTTTCAACACTAACACAAGTGCGAAAAGTGGTTTTTCAACACTAACACAAGTGCGAAAAGTGGTTTTTCAACACTATCACAAGTGCAAAAAGTGTTTTTTCCACACTAATACAAGTGCAAAAGTGGTTTTCTGCACCAACACAAGTGCGAAAAGTGGTTTTTCAACACTAACACAAGTGCGAAAAGTGGTTTTTCAACACTAACACAGGTGCGAAAAGTGGTTTTTCAACACTATCCAAGTGCAAAAAGTGTTTTTTCCACACTAATACAAGTGCAAAAGTGGTTTCCTGCACCAACACAAGTGCGAAAAGTGGTTTTTCAACACTAACACAAGTGCGAAAAGTGGTTTTTCAACACTAACACAAGTGCGAAAAATGGTTTTTCCACACTAATACAAGTGCAAAAGTGGTTTCCTGCACCAACACAAGTGCGAAAAGTGGTTTTTCAACACTAACACAAGTGCGAAAAGTGGTTTTTCAACACTATCACAAGTGCAAAAAGTGTTTTTTCCACACTAATACAAGTGCAAAAGTGGTTTCCTGCACCAACACAAGTGCGAAAAGTGGTTTTTCAACACTAACACAAGTGCGAAAAGTGGTTTTTCAACACTAACACAAGTGCGAAAAGTGGTTTTTCCACACTAATACAAGTGCAAAAGTGGTTTCCTGCACCAACACAAGTGCGAAAAGTGGTTTTTCAACACTAACACAAGTGCAAAAAGTGGTTTTTCAATACTAACACAAGTGCGAAAAGTGGTTTTTCAACACTATCACAAGTGCAAAAAGTGTTTTTTCCACACTAATACAAGTGCAAAAGTGGTTTTCTGCACCAACACAAGTGCGAAAAGTGGTTTTTCAACACTAACACAAGTGCGAAAAGTGTTTTTTCCACACTAATACAAGTGCAAAAGTGGTTTCCTGCACCAACACAAGTGCTAAAAGTGGTTTTTCAACACTAACACAAGTGCGAAAAGTGGTTTTTCAACACTATCACAAGTGCAAAAAGTGTTTTTTCCACACGAATACAAGTGCAAAAGTGGTTTCTTGCACCAACACAAGTGCGAAAAGTGGTTTTTCAACAATAACACAAGTGCGAAAAGTGGTTTTTCAACACTAACACAAGTGCGAAAAGTGGTTTTTCAACACTATCACAAGTGCAAAAAGTGTTTTTTCCACACTAATACAAGTGCAAAAGTGGTTTCCTGCACCAACACAAGTGCGAAAAGTGGTCTTTCAACACTAACACAAGTGCGAAAAGTGGTTTTTCAACACTAACACAAGTGCGAAAAGTGGTTTTTCCACACTATCACAAGTGCAAAAAGTGTTTTTTCCACACTAATACAAGTGCAAAAGTGGTTTCCTGCACCAACACAAGTGTGAAAAGTGGTTTTTCAACACTAACACAAGTGCGAAAAGTGGTTTTTCAACACTAACACAAGTGCAAAAAGTGGTTTTTCAACACTATCACAAGTGCAAAAAGTGTTTTTTCCACACTAATACAAGTGCAAAAGTGGTTTCCTGCACAAACACAAGTGCGAAAAGTGGTTTTTCAACACTAACACAAGTGCGAAAAGTGGTTTTTCAACACTAACACAAGTGCGAAAAGTGTTTTTTCCACACTAATACAAGTGCAAAAGTGGTTTCCTGCACCAACACAAGTGCTAAAAGTGGTTTTTCAACACTAACACAAGTGCGAAAAGTGGTTTTTCAACACTATCACAAGTGCAAAAAGTGTTTTTTCCACACTAATACAAGTGCAAAAGTGGTTTCTTGCACCAACACAAGTGCGAAAAGTGGTTTTTCAACAATAACACAAGTGCGAAAAGTGGTTTTTCAACACTATCACAAGTGCAAAAAGTGTTTTTTCCACAATAATACAAGTGCAAAAGTGGTTTCTTGCACCAACACAAGTGCGAAAAGTGGTTTTTCAACAATAACACAAGTGCGAAAAGTGGTTTTTCAACACTAACACAAGTGCGAAAAGTGGTTTTTCAACACTATCACAAGTGCAAAACTGTTTTTTCCACACTAATACAAGTGCAAAAGTGGTTTCCTGCACCAACACAAGTGCGAAAAGTGGTTTTTCAACACTAACACAAGTGCGAAAAGTGGTTTTTCAACACTAACACAGTGCGAAAAGTGGTTTTTCCACACTATCGCAAGTGCAAAAAGTGTTTTTTCCACACTAATACAAGTGCAAAAGTGGTTTCCTGCACCAACACAAGTGTGAAAAGTGGTTTTTCAACACTAACACAAGTGCGAAAAGTGGTTTTTCAACACTAACACAATTGCAAAAAGTGGTTTTTCAACACTATCACAAGTGCAAAAAGTGTTTTTTCCACACTAATACAAGTGCAAAAGTGGTTTCCTGCACCAACAAAAGTGCGAAAAGTGGTTTTTCAACACTAACACAAGTGCGAAAAGTGGTTTTTCAACACTATCACAAGTGCAAAAAGTGTTTTTTCCACACCAATACAAGTGCAAAAGTGGTTTACTGCACCAACACAAGTGCGAAAAGTGGTTTTTCAACACTATCACAAGTGCAAAAAGTGTTTTTTCCACACTAATACAAGTGCAAAAGTGGTTTCCTGCACCAACACAAGTGCGAAAAGTGCTTTTTCAACACTAACACAAGTGCGAAAAGTGGTTTTTCAACACTAACACAAGTGCGAAAAGTGTTTTTTCCACACTAATACAAGTGCAAAAGTGGTTTCCTGCACCAACACAAGTGCGAAAAGTGCTTTTTCAACACTAACACAAGTGCGAAAAGTGGTTTTTCAACACTATCACAAGTGCAAAAAGTGTTTTTTCCACACTAATACAAGTGCAAAAGTGGTTTCCTGCACCAACACAAGTGCGAAAAGTGGTTTTTCAACACTAACACAAGTGCGAAAAGTGGTTTTTCAACACTAACACAAGTGCGAAAAGTGGTTTTTCAACACTATCACAAGTGCAAAAAGTGTTTTTTCCACACTAATACAAGTGCAAAAGTGGTTTTCTGCACCAACACAAGTGCGAAAAGTGGTTTTTCAACACTAACACAAGTGTGAAAAGTGGTTTTTCAAGACTATCACAAGTGCAAAAAGTGTTTTTTCCACACTAATACAAGTGCAAAAGTGGTTTCCTGCACCAACACAAGTGCGAAAAGTGGTTTTTCAACACTAACACAAGTGCGAAAAGTGGTATTCAACACTAACACAAGTGCGAAAAGTGGTTTTCCACACTAATACAAGTGCAAAAGTGGTTTCCTGCACCAACACAAGTGCGAAAAGTGGTTTTTCAACACTAACACAAGTGCAAAAAGTGGTTTTCAACACTAACACAAGTGCGAAAAGTGGTTTTTCAACACTAACCCAAGTGCAAAAAGTGGTTTTTCCACACTAATACAAGTGCAAAAGTGGTTTCCTGCACCAACACAAGTGCGAAAAGTGGTTTTTCAACACTAACACAAGTGTGAAAAGTGGTTTTTCAACACTATCAAGTGCAAAAAGTGTTTTTTCCACACTAATACAAGTGCAAAAGTGGTTTCCTGCACCAACACAAGTGCGAAAAGTGGTTTTTCAACACTAACACAAGTGCGAAAAGTGGTTTTTCAACACTAACACAATTGCGAAAAGTGGTTTTTCAACACTATCACAAGTGCAAAAAGTGTTTTTTCCACACTAATACAAGTGCAAAAGTGGTTTCCTGCACCAACACAAGTGCGAAAAGTGGTTTTTCAACAATAACACAAGTGCGAAAAGTGGTTTTTCAACACTAACACAAGTGCGAAAAGTGGTTTTTCAACACTATCACAAGTGCAAAAAGTGTTTTTTCCACACTAATACAAGTGCAAAAGTGGTTTCCTGCACCAACACAAGTGCGAAAAGTGGTTTTTCAACACTAACACAAGTGCGAAAAGTGGTTTTTCAACACTAACACAAGTGCGAAAAGTGTTTTTTCCACACTAATACAAGTGCAAAAGTGGTTTTCTGCACCAACACAAGTGCGAAAAGTGGTTTTTCAACACTAACACAAGTGTGAAAAGTGGTTTTTCAACACTATCACAAGTGCAAAAAGTGTTTTTTCCACACTAATACAAGTGCAAAAGTGGTTTCCTGCACCAACACAAGTGCTAAAAGTGGTTTTTCAACACTAACACAAGTGCGAAAAGTGGTTTTTCAACACTATCACAAGTGCAAAAAGTGTTTTTTCCACACTAATACAAGTGCAAAAGTGGTTTCCTGCACCAACACAAGTGCTAAAAGTGGTTTTTCAACACTAACACAAGTGCGAAAAGTGGTTTTCAACACTAACACAAGTGCGAAAAGTGGTTTTTCCACACTAATACAAGTGCAAAAGTGGTTTCCTGCACCAACACAAGTGCGAAAAGTGGTTTTTCAACACTAACACAAGTGCAAAAAGTGGTTTTCAACACTAACACAAGTGCGAAAAGTGGTTTTTCAACACTAACCCAAGTGCGAAAAGTGGTTTTTCCACACTAATACAAGTGCAAAAGTGGTTTCCTGCACCAACACAAGTGCGAAAAGTGGTTTTTCAACACGAACACAAGTGTGAAAAGTGGTTTTTCAACACTATCAAGTGCAAAAAGTGTTTTTTCCACACTAATACAAGTGCAAAAGTGGTTTCCTGCACCAACACAAGTGCGAAAAGTGGTTTTTCAACACTAACACAAGTGCGAAAAGTGGTTTTTCAACACTAACACAAGTGCGAAAAGTGGATTTTCCACACTATCACAAGTGCAAAAAGTGTTTTTTCCACACTAATACAAGTGCAAAAGTGGTTTCCTGCACCAACACAAGTGTGAAAAGTGGTTTTTCAACACTAACACAAGTGCGAAAAGTGGTTTTTCAACACTAACACAAGTGCAAAAAGTGGTTTTTCAACACTATCACAAGTGCAAAAAGTGTTTTTTCCACACTAATACAAGTGCAAAAGTGGTTTCCTGCACCAACACAAGTGCGAAAAGTGGTTTTTCAACACTAACACAAGTGCGAAAAGTGGTTTTTCAACACTATCACAAGTGCAAAAAGTGTTTTTTCCACACTAATACAAGTGCAAAAGTGGTTTCCTGCATCAACACAAGTGCGAAAAGTGGTTTTTCAACACTATCACAAGTGCAAAAAGTGTTTTTTCCACACTAATACAAGTGCAAAAGTGATTTCCTGCACCAACACAAGTGCGAAAAGTGGTTTTTCAACACTAACACAAGTGCGAAAAGTGGTTTTTCAACACTAACACAAGTGCGAAAAGTGTTTTTTCCACACTAATACAAGTGCAAAAGTGGTTTCCTGCACCAACACAAGTGCGAAAAGTGCTTTTTCAACACTAACACAAGTGCGAAAAGTGGTTTTTCAACACTATCACAAGTGCAAAAAGTGTTTTTTCCACACTAATACAAGTGCAAAAGTGGTTTCCTGCACCAACACAAGTGCGAAAAGTGGTTTTTCAACACTAACACAAGTGCGAAAAGTGGTTTTTCAACACTAACACAAGTGCGAAAAGTGGTTTTTCAACACTATCACAAGTGCAAAAAGTGTTTTTTCCACACTAATACAAGTGCAAAAGTGGTTTTCTGCACCAACACAAGTGCGAAAAGTGGTTTTTCAACACTAACACAAGTGCGAAAAGTGGTTTTTCAACACTAACACAGGTGCGAAAAGTGGTTTTTCAACACTATCCAAGTGCAAAAAGTGTTTTTTCCACACTAATACAAGTGCAAAAGTGGTTTCCTGCACCAACACAAGTGCGAAAAGTGGTTTTTCAACACTAACACAAGTGCGAAAAGTGGTTTTTCAACACTAACACAAGTGCGAAAAGTGGTTTTTCCACACTAATACAAGTGCAAAAGTGGTTTCCTGCACCAACACAAGTGCGAAAAGTGGTTTTTCAACACTAACACAAGTGCGAAAAGTGGTTTTTCAACACTATCACAAGTGCAAAAAGTGTTTTTTCCACACTAATACAAGTGCAAAAGTGGTTTCCTGCACCAACACAAGTGCGAAAAGTGGTTTTTCAACACTAACACAAGTGCGAAAAGTGGTTTTTCAACACTAACACAAGTGCGAAAAGTGGTTTTTCCACACTAATACAAGTGCAAAAGTGGTTTCCTGCACCAACACAAGTGCGAAAAGTGGTTTTTCAACACTAACACAAGTGCAAAAAGTGGTTTTTCAATACTAACACAAGTGCGAAAAGTGGTTTTTCAACACTATCACAAGTGCAAAAAGTGTTTTTTCCACACTAATACAAGTGCAAAAGTGGTTTTCTGCACCAACACAAGTGCGAAAAGTGGTTTTTCAACACTAACACAAGTGCGAAAAGTGGTTTTTCAACACTATCACAAGTGCAAAAAGTGTTTTTTCCACACTAATACAAGTGCAAAAGTGGTTTCCTGCACCAACACAAGTACAAAAAGTGGTTTTTCAACACTAACACAAGTGCGAAAAGTGGTTTTTCAACACTAACACAAGTGCGAAAAGTGGTTTTTCCACACTAATACAAGTGCAAAAGTGGTTTCCTGCACCAACACAAGTGCGAAAAGTGGTTTTTCAACACTAACACAAGTGCAAAAAGTGGTTTTCAACACTAACACAAGTGCAAAAAGTGTTTTTTCCACACTAATACAAGTGCAAAAGTGGTTTCCTGCAACAACACAAGTGCGAAAAGTGGTTTTTCAACACTAACACAAGTGCGAAAAGTGGTTTTTCAACACTAACACAAGTGCGAAAAGTGGTTTTTCCACACTAATACAAGTGCAAAAGTGGTTTCCTGCACCAACACAAGTGCGAAAAGTGGTTTTTCAACACTAACACAAGTGCGAAAAGTGGTTTTTCAACACTATCACAAGTGCAAAAAGTGTTTTTTCCACACTAATACAAGTGCAAAAGTGGTTTCCTGCACCAACACAAGTGCGAAAAGTGGTTTTTCAACACTAACACAAGTGCGAAAAGTGGTTTTTCAACACTAACACAAGTGCGAAAAGTGGTTTTTCCACACTAATACAAGTGCAAAAGTGGTTTCCTGCACCAACACAAGTGCGAAAAGTGGTTTTTCAACACTAACACAAGTGCGAAAAGTGGTTTTTCAACACTAACACAAGTGCGAAAAGTGGTTTTTCAACACTATCACAAGTGCAAAAAGTGTTTTTTCCACACTAATACAAGTGCAAAAGTGGTTTTCTGCACCAACACAAGTGCGAAAAGTGGTTTTTCAACACTACCACAAGTGTGAAAAGTGGTTTTTCAAGACTATCACAAGTGCAAAAAGTGTTTTTTCCACACTAATACAAGTGCAAAAGTGGTTTCCTGCACCAACACAAGTGCGAAAAGTGGTTTTTCAACACTAACACAAGTGCGAAAAGTGGTATTCAACACTAACACAAGTGCAAAAAGTGGTTTTCCACACTAATACAAGTGCAAAAGTGGTTTCCTGCACCAACACAAGTGCGAAAAGTGGTTTTTCAACACTAACACAAGTGCAAAAAGTGGTTTTCAACACTAACACAAGTGCGAAAAGTGGTTTTTCAACACTAACCCAAGTGCGAAAAGTGGTTTTTCCACACTAATACAAGTGCAAAAGTGGTTTCCTGCACCAACACAAGTGCGAAAAGTGGTTTTTCAACACTAACACAAGTGTGAAAAGTGGTTTTTCAACACTATCAAGTGCAAAAAGTGTTTTTTCCACACTAATACAAGTGCAAAAGTGGTTTCCTGCACCAACACAAGTGCGAAAAGTGGTTTTTCAACACTAACACAAGTGCGAAAAGTGGTTTTTCAACACTAACACAAGTGCGAAAAGTGGTTTTTCCACACTAATACAAGTGCAAAAGTGGTTTCCTGCACCAACACAAGTGCGAAAAGTGGTTTTTCAACACTAACACAAGTGCAAAAAGTGGTTTTTCAATACTAACACAAGTGCGAAAAGTGGTTTTTCAACACTATCACAAGTGCAAAAAGTGTTTTTTCCACACTAATACAAGTGCAAAAGTGGTTTTCTGCACCAACACAAGTGCGAAAAGTGGTTTTTCAACACTAACACAAGTGCGAAAAGTGGTTTTTCAACACTATCACAAGTGCAAAAAGTGTTTTTTCCACACTAATACAAGTGCAAAAGTGGTTTCCTGCACCAACACAAGTACGAAAAGTGGTTTTTCAACACTAACACAAGTGCGAAAAGTGGTTTTTCAACACTAACACAAGTGCGAAAAGTGGTTTTTCCACACTAATACAAGTGCAAAAGTGGTTTCCTGCACCAACACAAGTGCGAAAAGTGGTTTTTCAACACTAACACAAGTGCAAAAAGTGGTTTTCAACACTAACACAAGTGCAAAAAGTGTTTTTTTCCACACTAATACAAGTGCAAAAGTGGTTTCCTGCAACAACACAAGTGCGAAAAGTGTTTTTTCAACACTAACACAAGTGCGAAAAGTGGTTTTTCAACACTAACACAAGTGCGAAAAGTGGTTTTTCCACACTAATACAAGTGCAAAAGTGGTTTCCTGCACCAACACAAGTGCGAAAAGTGGTTTTTCAACACTAACACAAGTGCGAAAAGTGGTTTTTCAACACTATCACAAGTGCAAAAAGTGTTTTTTCCACACTAATACAAGTGCAAAAGTGGTTTCCTGCCCCAACACAAGTGCGAAAAGTGGTTTTTCAACACTAACACAAGTGCGAAAAGTGGTTTTTCAACACTAACACAAGTGCGAAAAGTGGTTTTTCCACACTAATACAAGTGCAAAAGTGGTTTCCTGCACCAACACAAGTGCGAAAAGTGGTTTTTCAACACTAACACAAGTGCGAAAAGTGGTTTTCAACACTAACACAAGTGCGAAAAGTGGTTTTTCAACACTATCACAAGTGCAAAAAGTGTTTTTTCCACACTAATACAAGTGCAAAAGTGGTTTTCTGCACCAACACAAGTGCGAAAAGTGGTTTTTCAACACTAACACAAGTGTGAAAAGTGGTTTTTCAAGACTATCACAAGTGCAAAAAGTGTTTTTTCCACACTAATACAAGTGCAAAAGTGGTTTCCTGCACCAACACAAGTGCGAAAAGTGGTTTTTCAACACTAACACAAGTGCGAAAAGTGGTATTCAACACTAACACAAGTGCGAAAAGTGGTTTTTCCACACTAATACAAGTGCAAAAGTGGTTTCCTGCACCAACACAAGTGCGAAAAGTGGTTTTTCAACACTAACACAAGTGCAAAAAGTGGTTTTCAACACTAACACAAGTGCGAAAAGTGGTTTTTCAACACTAACCCAAGTGCGAAAAGTGGTTTTTCCACACTAATACAAGTGCAAAAGTGGTTTCCTGCACCAACACAAGTGCGAAAAGTGGTTTTTCAACACTAACACAAGTGTGAAAAGTGGTTTTTCAACACTATCAAGTGCAAAAAGTGTTTTGTCCACACTAATACAAGTGCAAAAGTGGTTTCCTGCACCAACACAAGTGCGAAAAGTGGTTTTTCAACACTAACACAAGTGCGAAAAGTGGTTTTTCAACACTAACACAATTGCGAAAAGTGGTTTTTCAACACTATCACAAGTGCAAAAAGTGTTTTTCCACACTAATACAAGTGCAAAAGTGGTTTCCTGCACCAACACAAGTGCGAAAAGTGGTTTTTCAACAATAACACAAGTGCGAAAAGTGGTTTTTCAACACTAACACAAGTGCGAAAAGTGGTTTTTCAACACTATCACAAGTGCAAAAAGTGTTTTTTCCACACTAATACAAGTGCAAAAGTGGTTTCCTGCACCAACACAAGTGCGAAAAGTGGTTTTTCAACACTAACACAAGTGCGAAAAGTGGTTTTTCAACACTAACACAAGTGCGAAAAGTGTTTTTTCCACACTAATACAAGTGCAAAAGTGGTTTTCTGCACCAACACAAGTGCGAAAAGTGGTTTTTCAACACTAACACAAGTGTGAAAAGTGGTTTTTCAACACTATCACAAGTGCAAAAAGTGTTTTTTCCACACTGAATACAAGTGCAAAAGTGGTTTCCTGCACCAACACAAGTGCTAAAAGTGGTTTTTCAACACTAACACAAGTGCGAAAAGTGGTTTTTCAACACTATCACAAGTGCAAAAAGTGTTTTTTCCACACTAATACAAGTGCAAAAGTGGTTTCTTGCACCAACACAAGTGCGAAAAGTGGTTTTTCAACAATAACACAAGTGCGAAAAGTGGTTTTTCAACACTAACACAAGTGCGAAAAGTGGTTTTTCCACACTATCACAAGTGCAAAAAGTGTTTTTTCCACACTAATACAAGTGCAAAAGTGGTTTCCTGCACCAACACAAGTGTGAAAAGTGGTTTTTCAACACTAACACAAGTGCGAAAAGTGGTTTTTCAACACTAACACAAGTGCAAAAAGTGGTTTTTCAACACTATCACAAGTGCAAAAAGTGTTTTTTCCACACCAATACAAGTGCAAAAGTGGTTTCCTGCACCAACACAAGTGCGAAAAGTGGTTTTTCAACACTAACACAAGTGCGAAAAGTGGTTTTTCAACACTATCACAAGTGCAAAAAGTGTTTTTTCCACACTAATACAAGTGCAAAAGTGGTTTCCTGCACCAACACAAGTGCGAAAAGTGGTTTTTCAACACTATCACAAGTGCAAAAAGTATTTTTTCCACACTAATACAAGTGCAAAAGTGGTTTCCTGCACCAACACAAGTGCAAAAAGTGGTTTTTCAACACTAACACAAGTGCGAAAAGTGGTCTTTCAACACTAACACAAGTGCGAAAAGTGGTTTTTCAACACTAACACAAGTGCGAAAAGTGGTTTTTCCACACTATCACAAGTGCAAAAAGTGTTTTTTCCACACTAATACAAGTGCAAAAGTGGTTTCCTGCACCAACACAAGTGTGAAAAGTGGTTTTTCAACACTAACACAAGTGCGAAAAGTGGTTTTTCAACACTAACACAAGTGCAAAAAGTGGTTTTTCAACACTATCACAAGTGCAAAAAGTGTTTTTTCCACACTAATACAAGTGCAAAAGTGGTTTCCTGCACCAACACAAGTGCGAAAAGCGGTTTTTCAACACTAACACAAGTGTGAAAAGTGGTTTTTCAACACTATCACAAGTGCAAAAAGTGTTTTTTCCACACTAATACAAGTGCAAAAGTGGTTTCCTGCACCAACACAAGTGCGAAAAGTGGTTTTTCAACACTAACACAAGTGCGAAAAGGGGTTTTTCAACACTAACACAAGTGCGAAAAGTGGTTTTTCAACACTATCACAAGTGCAAAAAGTGTTTTTTTCCACACTAATACAAGTGCAAAAGTGGTTTCCTGCACCAACACAAGTGCGAAAAGTGGTTTTTCAACACTAACACAAGTGCGAAAAGTGGTTTTTCAACACTATCACAAGTGCAAAAAGTGTTTTTTCCACACTAATACAAGTGCAAAAGTGGTTTCCTGCACCAACACAAGCGCGAAAAGTGGTTTTTCAACACTAACACAAGTGCGAAAAGTGGTTTTTCAACACTAACACAAGTGCGAAAAGTGGATTTTCCACACTATCACAAGTGCAAAAAGTGTTTTTTCCACACTAATACAAGTGCAAAAGTGGTTTCCTGCACCAACACAAGTGTGAAAAGTGGTTTTTCAACACTAACACAAGTGCGAAAAGTGGTTTTTCAACACTAACACAAGTGCAAAAAGTGGTTTTTCAACACTATCACAAGTGCAAAAAGTGTTTTTTCCACACTAATACAAGTGCAAAAGTGGTTTCCTGCACCAACACAAGTGCGAAAAGTGGTTTTTCAACACTAACACAAGTGCGAAAAGTGGTTTTTCAACACTATCACAAGTGCAAAAAGTGTTTTTTCCACACTAATACAAGTGCAAAAGTGGTTTCCTGCATCAACACAAGTGCGAAAAGTGGTTTTTCAACACTATCACAAGTGCAAAAAGTGTTTTTTCCACACTAATACAAGTGCAAAAGTGATTTCCTGCACCAACACAAGTGCGAAAAGTGGTTTTTCAACACTAACACAAGTGCGAAAAGTGGTTTTTCAACACTAACACAAGTGCGAAAAGTGTTTTTTCCACACTAATACAAGTGCAAAAGTGGTTTCCTGCACCAACACAAGTGCGAAAAGTGCTTTTTCAACACTAACACAAGTGCGAAAAGTGGTTTTTCAACACTATCACAAGTGCAAAAAGTGTTTTTTCCACACTAATACAAGTGCAAAAGTGGTTTCCTGCACCAACACAAGTGCGAAAAGTGGTTTTTCAACACTAACACATGTGCGAAAAGTGGTTTTTCAACACTAACACAAGTGCGAAAAGTGGTTTTTCAACACTATCACAAGTGCAAAAAGTGTTTTTTCCACACTAATACAAGTGCAAAAGTGGTTTTCTGCACCAACACAAGTGCGAAAAGTGGTTTTTCAACACTAACACAAGTGCGAAAAGTGGTTTTTCAACACTAACACAGGTGCGAAAAGTGGTTTTTCAACACTATCACAAGTGCAAAAAGTGTTTTTTCCACACTAATACAAGTGCAAAAGTGGTTTCCTGCACCAACACAAGTGCGAAAAGTGGTTTTTCAACACTAACACAAGTGCGAAAAGTGGTTTTTCAACACTAACACAAGTGCGAAAATTGGTTTTTCCACACTAATACAAGTGCAAAAGTGGTTTCCTGCACCAACACAAGTGCGAAAAGTGGTTTTTCAACACTAACACAAGTGCGAAAAGTGGTTTTTCAACACTATCACAAGTGCAAAAAGTGTTTTTTCCACACTAATACAAGTGCAAAAGTGGTTTCCTGCACCAACACAAGTGCGAAAAGTGGTTTTTCAACACTAACACAAGTGCGAAAAGTGGTTTTTCAACACTAACACAAGTGCGAAAAGTGGTTTTTCCACACTAATACAAGTGCAAAAGTGGTTTCCTGCACCAACACAAGTGCGAAAAGTGGTTTTTCAACACTAACACAAGTGCAAAAAGTGGTTTTTCAATACTAACACAAGTGCGAAAAGTGGTTTTTCAACACTATCACAAGTGCAAAAAGTGTTTTTTCCACACTAATACAAGTGCAAAAGTGGTTTTCTGCACCAACACAAGTGCGAAAAGTGGTTTTTCAACACTAACACAAGTGCGAAAGTGGTTTTTCAACACTATCACAAGTGCAAAAAGTGTTTTTTCCACACTAATACAAGTGCAAAAGTGGTTTCCTGCACCAACACAAGTACGAAAAGTGGTTTTTCAACACTAACACAAGTGCGAAAAGTGTTTTTTCAACACTAACACAAGTGCGAAAAGTGGTTTTTCCACACTAATACAAGTGCAAAAGTGGTTTCCTGCACCAACACAAGTGCGAAAAGTGGTTTTTCAACACTAACACAAGTGCAAAAAGTGGTTTTCAACACTAACACAAGTGCAAAAAGTGTTTTTTCCACACTAATACAAGTGCAAAAGTGGTTTCCTGCAACAACACAAGTGCGAAAAGTGGTTTTTCAACACTAACACAAGTGCGAAAAGTGGTTTTTCAACACTAACACAAGTGCGAAAAGTGGTTTTTCCACACTAATACAAGTGCAAAAGTGGTTTCCTGCACCAACACAAGTGCGAAAAGTGGTTTTTCAACACTAACACAAGTGCGAAAAGTGGTTTTTCAACACTATCACAAGTGCAAAAAGTGTTTTTTCCACACTAATACAAGTGCAAAAGTGGTTTCCTGCACCAACACAAGTGCGAAAAGTGGTTTTTCAACACTAACACAAGTGCGAAAAGTGGTTTTTCAACACTAACACAAGTGCGAAAAGTGGTTTTTCCACACTAATACAAGTGCAAAAGTGGTTTCCTGCACCAACACAAGTGCGAAAAGTGGTTTTTCAACACTAACACAAGTGCGAAACGTGGTTTTTCAACACTAACACAAGTGAGAAAAGTGGTTTTTCAACACTATCACAAGTGCAAAAAGTGTTTTTTCCACACTAATACAAGTGCAAAAGTGGTTTTCTGCACCAACACAAGTGCGAAAAGTGGTTTTTCAACACTAACACAAGTGTGAAAAGTGGTTTTTCAAGACTATCACAAGTGCAAAAAGTGTTTTTTCCACACTAATACAAGTGCAAAAGTGGTTTCCTGCACCAACACAAGTGCGAAAAGTGGTTTTTCAACACTAACACAAGTGCGAAAAGTGGTATTCAACACTAACACAAGTGCGAAAAGTGGTTTCCCACACTAATACAAGTGCAAAAGTGGTTTCCTGCACCAACACAAGTGCGAAAAGTGGTTTTTCAACACTAACACAAGTGCAAAAAGTGGTTTTCAACACTAACACAAGTGCGAAAAGTGGTTTTTCAACACTAACCCAAGTGCGAAAAGTGGTTTTTCCACACTAATACAAGTGCAAAAGTGGTTTCCTGCACCAACACAAGTGCGAAAAGTGGTTTTTCAACACTAACACAAGTGTGAAAAGTGGTTTTTCAACACTATCAAGTGCAAAAAGTGTTTTTTCCACACTAATACAAGTGCAAAAGTGGTTTCCTGCACCAACACAAGTGCGAAAAGTGGTTTTTCAACACTAACACAAGTGCGAAAAGTGGTTTTTCAACACTAACACAATTGCGAAAAGTGGTTTTTCAACACTATCACAAGTGCAAAAAGTGTTTTTTCCACACTAATACAAGTGCAAAAGTGGTTTCCTGCACCAACACAAGTGCGAAAAGTGGTTTTTCAACAATAACACAAGTGCGAAAAGTGGTTTTTCAACACTAACACAAGTGCGAAAAGTGGTTTTTCAACACTATCACAAGTGCAAAAAGTGTTTTTTCCACACTAATACAAGTGCAAAAGTGGTTTCCTGCACCAACACAAGTGCGAAAAGTGGTTTTTCAACACTAACACAAGTGCGAAAAGTGGTTTTTCAACACTAACACAAGTGCGAAAAGTGTTTTTTCACACTAATACAAGTGCAAAAGTGGTTTTCTGCACCAACACAAGTGCGAAAAGTGGTTTTTCAACACTAACACAAGTGTGAAAAGTGGTTTTTCAACACTATCACAAGTGCAAAAAGTGTTTTTTCCACACTAATACAAGTGCAAAAGTGGTTTCCTGCACCAACACAAGTGCTAAAAGTGGTTTTTCAACACTAACACAAGTGCGAAAAGTGGTTTTTCAACACTATCACAAGTGCAAAAAGTGTTTTTTCCACACTAATACAAGTGCAAAAGTGGTTTCTTGCACCAACACAAGTGCGAAAAGTGGTTTTCAACAATAACACAAGTGCGAAAAGTGGTTTTTCAACACTAACACAAGTGCGAAAAGTGGGTTTTCAACACTATCACAAGTGCAAAAAGTGTTTTTTCCACACTAATACAAGTGCAAAAGTGGTTTCCTGCACCAACACAAGCGCGAAAAGTGGTTTTTCAACACTAACACAAGTGCGAAAAGTGGTTTTTCAACACTAACACAAGTGCGAAAAGTGGTTTTTCCACACTATCACAAGTGCAAAAAGTGTTTTTTCCACACTAATACAAGTGCAAAAGTGGTTTCCTGCACCAACACAAGTGTGAAAAGTGGTTTTTCAACACTAACACAAGTGCGAAAAGTGGTTTTTCAACACTAACACAAGTGCAAAAAGTGGTTTTTCAACACTATCACAAGTGCAAAAAGTGTTTTTTCCACACCAATACAAGTGCAAAAGTGGTTTCCTGCACCAACACAAGTGCGAAAAGTGGTTTTTCAACACTAACACAAGTGCGAAAAGTGGTTTTTCAACACTATCACAAGTGCAAAAAGTGTTTTTTCCACACTAATACAAGTGCAAAAGTGGTTTCCTGCACCAACACCAGTGCGAAAAGTGGTTTTTCAACACTATCACAAGTGCAAAAAGTGTTTTTTCCACACTAATACAAGTGCAAAAGTGGTTTCCTGCACCAACACAAGTGCAAAAAGTGGTTTTTCAACACTAACACAAGTGCGAAAAGTGGTCTTTCAACACTAACACAAGTGCGAAAAGTGGTTTTTCAACACTAACACAAGTGCGAAAAGTGGTTTTTCCACACTATCACAAGTGCAAAAAGTGTTTATTCCACACTAATACAAGTGCAAAAGTGGTTTCCTGCACCAACACAAGTGTGAAAAGTGGTTTTTCAACACTAACACAAGTGCGAAAAGTGGTTTTTCAACACTAACACAAGTGCAAAAAGTGGTTTTTCAACACTATCACAAGTGCAAAAAGTGTTTTTTCCACACTAATACAAGTGCAAAAGTGGTTTCCTGCACCAACACAAGTGCGAAAAGCGGTTTTTCAACACTAACACAAGTGTGAAAAGTGGTTTTTCAACACTATCACAAGTGCAAAAAGTGTTTTTTCCACACTAATACAAGTGCAAAAGTGGTTTCCTGCACCAACACAAGTGCTAAAAGTGGTTTTTCAACACTAACACAAGTGCGAAAAGTGGTTTTTCAACACTATCACAAGTGGAAAAAGTGTTTTTTCAACACTATCACAAGTGCAAAAAGTGGTTTCTTGCACCAACACAAGTGCGAAAAGTGGTTTTTCAACAATAACACAAGTGCGAAAAGTGGTTTTTCAACACTAACACAAGTGCGAAAAGTGGTTTTTCAACACTATCACAAGTGCAAAAAGTGTTTTTTCCACACTAATACAAGTGCAAAAGTGGTTTCCTGCACCAACACAAGCGCGAAAAGTGGTTTTTCAACACTAACACAAGTGCGAAAAGTGGTTTTTCAACACTAACACAAGTGCGAAAAGTGGTTTTTCAACACTAACCCAAGTGCGAAAAGTGGTTTTTCCACACTAATACAAGTGCAAAAGTGGTTTCCTGCACCAACACAAGTGCGAAAAGTGGTTTTTCAACACTAACACAAGTGTGAAAAGTGGTTTTTCAACACTATCAAGTGCAAAAAGTGTTTTTTCCACACTAATACAAGTGCAAAAGTGGTTTCCTGCACCAACACAAGTGCGAAAAGTGGTTTTTCAACACTAACACAAGTGCGAAAAGTGGTTTTTCAACACTAACACAATTGCGAAAAGTGGTTTTTCAACACTATCACAAGTGCAAAAAGTGTTTTTTCCACACTAATACAAGTGCAAAAGTGGTTTCCTGCACCAACACAAGTGCGAAAAGTGGTTTTTCAACAATAACACAAGTGCGAAAAGTGGTTTTTCAACACTAACACAAGTGCGAAAAGTGGTTTTTCAACACTATCACAAGTGCAAAAAGTGTTTTTTCCACACTAATACAAGTGCAAAGGTGGTTTCCTGCACCAACACAAGTGCGAAAAGTGGTTTTTCAACACTAACACAAGTGCGAAAAGTGGTTTTTCAACACTAACACAAGTGCGAATAGTGGTTTTTCCACACTAATACAAGTGCAAAAGTGGTTTCCTGCACCAACACAAGTGCGAAAAGTGGTTTTTCAACACTAACACAAGTGCGAAAAGTGGTTTTTCAACACTAACACAAGTGCGAAAAGTGTTTTTTCCACACTAATACAAGTGCAAAAGTGGTTTCCTGCACCAACACAAGTGCTAAAAGTGGTTTTTCAACACTAACACAAGTGCGAAAAGTGGTTTTTCAACACTATCACAAGTGGAAAAAGTGTTTTTTCCACACTAATACAAGTGCAAAAGTGGTTTCTTGCACCAACACAAGTGCGAAAAGTGGTTTTTCAACAATAACACAAGTGCGAAAAGTGGTTTTTCAACACTAACACAAGTGCGAAAAGTGGTTTTTCAACACTATCACAAGTGCAAAAAGTGTTTTTTCCACACTAATACAAGTGCAAAAGTGGTTTCCTGCACCAACACAAGCGCGAAAAGTGGTTTTTCAACACTAACACAAGTGCGAAAAGTGGTTTTTCAACACTAACACAAGTGCGAAAAGTGGATTTTCCACACTATCACAAGTGCAAAAAGTGTTTTTTCCACACTAATACAAGTGCAAAAGTGGTTTCCTGCACCAACACAAGTGTGAAAAGTGGTTTTTCAACACTAACACAAGTGCGAAAAGTGGTTTTTCAACACTAACACAAGTGCAAAAAGTGGTTTTTCAACACTATCACAAGTGCAAAAAGTGTTTTTTCCACACTAATACAAGTGCAAAAGTGGTTTCCTGCACCAACACAAGTGCGAAAAGTGGTTTTTCAACACTAACACAAGTGCGAAAAGTGGTTTTTCAACACTATCACAAGTGCAAAAAGTGTTTTTTCCACACTAATACAAGTGCAAAAGTGGTTTCCTGCATCAACACAAGTGCGAAAAGTGGTTTTTCAACACTATCACAAGTGCAAAAAGTGTTTTTTCCACACTAATACAAGTGCAAAAGTGATTTCCTGCACCAACACAAGTGCGAAAAGTGGTTTTTCAACACTAACACAAGTGCGAAAAGTGGTTTTTCAACACTAACACAAGTGCGAAAAGTGTTTTTTCCACACTAATACAAGTGCAAAAGTGGTTTCCTGCACCAACACAAGTGCGAAAAGTGCTTTTTCAACACTAACACAAGTGCGAAAAGTGGTTTTTCAACACTATCACAAGTGCAAAAAGTGTTTTTTCCACACTAATACAAGTGCAAAAGTGGTTTCCTGCACCAACACAAGTGCGAAAAGTGGTTTTTCAACACTAACACAAGTGCGAAAAGTGATTTTTCAACACTAACACAAGTGCGAAAAGTGGTTTTTCAACACTATCACAAGTGCAAAAAGTGTTTTTTCCACACTAATACAAGTGCAAAAGTGGTTTTCTGCACCAACACAAGTGCGAAAAGTGGTTTTTCAACACTAACACAAGTGCGAAAAGTGGTTTTTCAACACTAACACAGGTGCGAAAAGTGGTTTTTCAACACTATCACAAGTGCAAAAAGTGTTTTTTCCACACTAATACAAGTGCAAAAGTGGTTTCCTGCACCAACACAAGTGCGAAAAGTGGTTTTTCAACACTAACACAAGTGCGAAAAGTGGTTTTTCAACACTAACACAAGTGCGAAAAGTGGTTTTTCCACACTAATACAAGTGCAAAAGTGGTTTCCTGCACCAACACAAGTGCGAAAAGTGGTTTTTCAACACTAACACAAGTGCGAAAAGTGGTTTTTCAACACTATCACAAGTGCAAAAAGTGTTTTTTCCACACTAATACAAGTGCAAAAGTGGTTTCCTGCACCAACACAAGTGCGAAAAGTGGTTTTTCAACACTAACACAAGTGCGAAAAGTGGTTTTTCAACACTAACACAAGTGCGAAAAGTGGTTTTTCCACACTAATACAAGTGCAAAAGTGGTTTCCTGCACCAACACAAGTGCGAAAAGTGGTTTTTCAACACTAACACAAGTGCAAAAAGTGGTTTTTCAATACTAACACAAGTGCGAAAAGTGGTTTTTCAACACTATCACAAGTGCAAAAAGTGTTTTTTCCACACTAATACAAGTGCAAAAGTGGTTTTCTGCACCAACACAAGTGCGAAAAGTGGTTTTTCAACACTAACACAAGTGCGAAAAGTGGATTTTCAACACTATCACAAGTGCAAAAAGTGTTTTTTCCACACTAATACAAGTGCAAAAGTGGTTTCCTGCACCAACACAAGTACAAAAAGTGGTTTTTCAACACTAACACAAGTGCGAAAAGTGGTTTTTCAACACTAACACAAGTGCGAAAAGTGGTTTTTCCACACTAATACAACTGCAAAAGTGGTTTCCTGCACCAACACAAGTGCGAAAAGTGGTTTTTCAACACTAACACAAGTGCAAAAAGTGGTTTTCAACACTAACACAAGTGCAAAAAGTGTTTTTTCCACACTAATACAAGTGCAAAAGTGGTTTCCTGCAACAACACAAGTGCGAAAAGTGGTTTTTCAACACTAACACAAGTGCGAAAAGTGGTTTTTCAACACTAACACAAGTGCGAAAAGTGGTTTTTCCACACTAATACAAGTGCAAAAGTGGTTTCCTGCACCAACACAAGTGCGAAAAGTGGTTTTTCAACACTAACACAAGTGCGAAAAGTGGTTTTTCAACACTATCACAAGTGCAAAAAGTGTTTTTTCCACACTAATACAAGTGCAAAAGTGGTTTCCTGCACCAACACAAGTGCGAAAAGTGGTTTTTCAACACTAACACAAGTGCGAAAAGTGGTTTTTCAACACTAACACAAGTGCGAAAAGTGGTTTTTCCACACTAATACAAGTGCAAAAGTGGTTTCCTGCACCAACACAAGTGCGAAAAGTGGTTTTTCAACACTAACACAAGTGCGAAAAGTGGTTTTTCAACACTAACACAAGTGCGAAAAGTGGTTTTTCAACACTATCACAAGTGCAAAAAGTGTTTTTTCCACACTAATACAAGTGCAAAAGTGGTTTTCTGCACCAACACAAGTGCGAAAAGTGGTTTTTCAACACTAACACAAGTGTGAAAAGTGGTTTTTCAAGACTATCACAAGTGCAAAAAGTGTTTTTTCCACACTAATACAAGTGCAAAAGTGGTTTCCTGCACCAACACAAGTGCGAAAAGTGGTTTTTCAACACTAACACAAGTGCGAAATGTGGTATTCAACACTAACACAAGTGCGAAAAGTGGTTTTTCCACACTAATACAAGTGCAAAAGTGGTTTCCTGCACCAACACAAGTGCGAAAAGTGGTTTTTCAACACTAACACAAGTGCAAAAAGTGGTTTTCAACACTAACACAAGTGCGAAAAGTGGTTTTTCAACACTAACCCAAGTGCGAAAAGTGGTTTTTCCACACTAATACAAGTGCAAAAGTGGTTTCCTGCACCAACCCAAGTGCGAAAAGTGGTTTTTCCACACTAATACAAGTGCAAAAGTGGTTTCCTGCACCAACACAAGTGCGAAAAGTGGTTTTTCAACACTAACACAAGTGTGAAAAGTGGTTTTTCAACACTATCACAAGTGCAAAAAGTGTTTTTTCCACACTAATACAAGTGTAAAAGTGGTTTCCTGCACCAACACAAGTGCGAAAAGTGGTTTTTCAACAATAACACAAGTGCGAAAAGTGGTTTTTCAACACTAACACAAGTGCGAAAAGTGGTTTTTCAACACGACCACAAGTGCAAAAAGTGTTTTTTCCACACTAATACAAGTGCAAAAGTGGTTTCCTGCACCAACACAAGTGCGAAAAGTGGTTTTTCAACACTAACACAAGTGCGAAAAGTGGTTTTTCAACACTAACACAAGTGCGAAAAGTGTTTTTTCCACACTAATACAAGTGCAAAAGTGGTTTTCTGCACCAACACAAGTGCGAAAAGTGGTTTTTCAACACTAACACAAGTGTGAAAAGTGGTTTTTAAACACTATCACAAGTGCAAAAAGTGTTTTTTCCACACTAATACAAGTGCAAAAGTGGTTTCCTGCACCAACACAAGTGCTAAAAGTGGTTTTTCAACACTAACACAAGTGCGAAAAGTGGTTTTTCAACACTATCACAAGTGCAAAAAGTGTTTTTTCCACACTAATACAAGTGCAAAAGTGGTTTCTTGCACCAACACAAGTGCGAAAAGTGGTTTTTCAACAATAACACAAGTGCGAAAAGTGGTTTTTCAACACTAACACAAGTGCGAAAAGTGGGTTTTCAACACTATCACAAGTGCAAAAAGTGTTTTTTCCACACTAATACAAGTGCAAAAGTGGTTTCCTGCACCAACACAAGCGCGAAAAGTGGTTTTTCAACACTAACACAAGTGCGAAAAGTGGTTTTTCAACACTAACACAAGTGCGAAAAGTGGTTTTTCCACACTATCACAAGTGCAAAAAGTGTTTTTTCCACACTAATACAAGTGCAAAATTGGTTTCCTGCACCAACACAAGTGTGAAAAGTGGTTTTTCAACACTAACACAAGTGCGAAAAGTGGTTTTTCAACACTAACACAAGTGCAAAAAGTGGTTTTTCAACACTATCACAAGTGCAAAAAGTGTTTTTTCCACACCAATACAAGTGCAAAAGTGGTTTCCTGCACCAACACAAGTGTGAAAAGTGGTTTTTCAACACTAACACAAGTGCGAAAAGTGGTTTTTCAACACTATCACAAGTGCAAAAAGTGTTTTTTCCACACTAATACAAGTGCAAAAGTGGTTTCCTGCACCAACACAAGTGCGAAAAGTGGTTTTTCAACACTATCACAAGTGCAAAAAGTGTTTTTTCCACACTAATACAAGTGCAAAAGTGGTTTCCTGCACCAACACAAGTGCAAAAAGTGGTTTTTCAACACTAACACAAGTGCGAAAAGTGGTCTTTCAACACTAACACAAGTGCGAAAAGTGGTTTTTCAACACTAACACAAGTGCGAAAAGTGGTTTTTCCACACTATCACAAGTGCAAAAAGTGTTTTTTCCACACTAATACAAGTGCAAAAGTGGTTTCCTGCACCAACACAAGTGTGAAAAGTGGTTTTTCAACACTAACACAAGTGCGAAAAGTGGTTTTTCAACACTAACACAAGTGCAAAAAGTGGTTTTTCCACACTATCACAAGTGCAAAAGGTGTTTTTTCCACACTAATACAAGTGCAAAAGTGGTTTCCTGCACCAACACAAGTGCGAAAAGCGGTTTTTCAACACTAACACAAGTGTGAAAAGTGGTTTTTCAACACTATCACAAGTGCAAAAAGTGTTTTTTCCACACTAATACAAGTGCAAAAGTGGTTTCCTGCACCAACACAAGTGCGAAAAGTGGTTTTTCAACACTAACACAAGTGCGAAAAGTGTTTTTTCAACACTAACACAAGTGCGAAAAGTGGTTTTTCAACACTATCACAAGTGCAAAAAGTGTTTTTCCACACTAATACAAGTGCAAAAGTGGTTTCCTGCACCAACACAAGTGCGAAAAGTGGTTTTTCAACACTAACACAAGTGCGAAAAGTGGTTTTTCAACACTAACACAAGTGCGAAAAGTGGTTTTTCCACACTAATACAAGTGCAAAAGTGGTTTCCTGCACCAACACAAGTGCGAAAAGTGGTTTTTCAACACTAACACAACTGCAAAAAGTGGTTTTTCAACACTAACACAAGTGCAAAAAGTGGTTTTTCAACACTAACCCAAGTGCGAAAAGTGGTTTTTCCACACTAATACAAGTGCAAAAGTGGTTTCCTGCACCAACACAAGTGCGAAAAGTGGTTTTTCAACACTAACACAAGTGTGAAAAGTGGTTTTTCAACACTATCACAAGTGCAAAAAGTGTTTTTTCCACACTAATACAAGTGCAAAAGTGGTTTCCTGCACCAACACAAGTGCGAAAAGTGGTTTTTCAACACTAACACAAGTGCGAAAAGTGGTTTTCAACACTAACACAAGTGCGAAAAGTGGTTTTTCCACACTAATACAAGTGCAAAAGTGGTTTCCTGCACCAACACAAGTGCGAAAAGTGGTTTTTCAACACTAACACAAGTGCAAAAAGTGGTTTTCAACACTAACACAAGTGCGAAAAGTGGTTTTTCAACACTAACCCAAGTGCGAAAAGTGGTTTTTCCACACTAATACAAGTGCAAAAGTGGTTTCCTGCACCAACACAAGTGCGAAAAGCGGTTTTTCAACACTAACACAAGTGTGAAAAGTGGTTTTTCAACACTATCACAAGTGCAAAAAGTGTTTTTTTCCACACTAATACAAGTGCAAAAGTGGTTTCCTGCACCAACACAAGTGCGAAAAGTGGTTTTTCAACACTAACACAAGTGCGAAAAGTGTTTTTTCAACACTATCACAAGTGCAAAAAGTGTTTTTTCCACACTAATACAAGTGCAAAAGTGGTTTCCTGCACCAACACAAGTGCGGAAAGTGGTTTTTCAACACTAACACAAGTGCGAAAAGTGGTTTTTCAACACTAACACAAGTGCGAAAAGTGGTTTTTCCACACTAATACAAGTGCAAAAGTGGTTTCCTGCACCAACACAAGTGCGAAAAGTGGTTTTTCAACACTAACACAACTGCAAAAAGTGGTTTTTCAACACTAACACAAGTGCGAAAAGTGGTTTTTCAACACTAACCCAAGTGCGAAAAGTGGTTTTTCCACACTAATACAAATGCAAAAGTGGTTTCCTGCACCAACACTCACGAAAAGTGGTTTTTCCACACTAATACAAGTGCAAAAGTGGTTTCCTGCACCAACACGCACCAACACTGTATTAGTGTGGTTTTTCCACACTAATACAAGTGCAAAAGTGGTTTCCTGCACCAACACAAGTGCGAAAAGTGGTTTTTCAACACTAACACAAGTGTGAAAAGTGGTTTTTCAACACTATCACAAGTGCAAAAAGTGTTTTTTCCACACTAATACAAGTGCAAAAGTGGTTTCCTGCACCAACACAAGTGCGAAAAGTGGTTTTTCAACACTAACACAAGTGCGAAAAGTGGTTTTTCAACACTAACACAAGTGCGAATAGTGGTTTTTTCCACACTAATACAAGTGCAAAAGTGGTTTCCTGCACCAACACAAGTGCGAAAAGTGGTTTTTCAACACTAACACAAGTGCGAAAAGTGGTTTTTCAACACTAACACAAGTGCGAAAAGTGTTTTTTCCACACTAATACAAGTGCAAAAGTGGTTTCCTGCACCAACACAAGTGCTAAAAGTGGTTTTTCAACACTAACACAAGTGCGAAAAGTGGTTTTTCAACACTATCACAAGCGCAAAAAGTGTTTTTTCCACACTAATACAAGTGCAAAAGTGGTTTCTTGCACCAACACAAGTGCGAAAAGTGGTTTTTCAACAATAACACAAGTGCGAAAAGTGGTTTTTCAACACTAACACAAGTGCGAAAAGTGGTTTTTCAACACTATCACAAGTGCAAAAAGTGTTTTTTCCACACTAATACAAGTGCAAAAGTGGTTTCCTGCACCAACACAAGCACGAAAAGTGGTTTTTCAACACTAACACAAGTGCGAAAAGTGGTTTTTCAACACTAACACAAGTGCGAAAAGTGGTTTTTCCACACTATCACAAGTGCAAAAAGTGTTTTTTCCACACTAATACAAGTGCAAAAGTGGTTTCCTGCACCAACACAAGTGTGAAAAGTGGTTTTTCAACACTAACACAAGTGCGAAAAGTGGTTTTTCAACACTAACACAAGTGCAAAAAGTGGTTTTTCAACACTATCACAAGTGCAAAAAAGTGTTTTTTCCACACTAATACAAGTGCAAAAGTGGTTTCCTGCACCAACACAAGTGCGAAAAGTGGTTTTTCAACACTAACACAAGTGCGAAAAGTGGTTTTTCAACACTATCACAAGTGCAAAAAGTGTTTTTTCCACACTAATACAAGTGCAAAAGTGGTTTCCTGCATCAACACAAGTGCGAAAAGTGGTTTTTCAACACTATCACAAGTGCAAAAAGTGTTTTTTCCACACTAATACAAGTGCAAAAGTGATTTCCTGCACCAACACAAGTGCGAAAAGTGGTTTTTCAACACTAACACAAGTGCGAAAAGTGGTTTTTCAACACTAACACAAGTGCGAAAAGTGTTTTTTCCACACTAATACAAGTGCAAAAGTGGTTTCCTGCACCAACACAAGTGCGAAAAGTGCTTTTTCAACACTAACACAAGTGCGAAAAGTGGTTTTTCAACACTATCACAAGTGCAAAAAGTGTTTTTTCCACACTAATACAAGTGCAAAAGTGGTTTCCTGCACCAACACAAGTGCGAAAAGTGGTTTTTCAACACTAACACAAGTGCGAAAAGTGGTTTTTTAACACTAACACAAGTGCGAAAAGTTGGTTTTTCAACACTATCACAAGTGCAAAAAGTGTTTTTTCCACACTAATACAAGTGCAAAAGTGGTTTTCTGCACCAACACAAGTGCGAAAAGTGGTTTTTCAACACTAACACAAGTGCGAAAAGTGGTTTTTCAACACTAACACAGGTGCGAAAAGTGGTTTTTCAACACTATCACAAGTGCAAAAAGTGTTTTTTCCACACTAATACAAGTGCAAAAATGGTTTCCTGCACCAACACAAGTGCGAAAAGTGGTTTTTCAACACTAACACAAGTGCGAAAAGTGGTTTTTCAACACTAACACAAGTGCGAAAAGTGGTTTTTCCACACTAATACAAGTGCAAAAGTGGTTTCCTGCACCAACACAAGTGCGAAAAGTGGTTTTTCAACACTAACACAAGTGCGAAAAGTGGTTTTTCAACACTATCACAAGTGCAAAAAGTGTTTTTTCCACACTAATACAAGTGCAAAAGTGGTTTCCTGCACCAACACAAGTGCGAAAAGTGGTTTTTCAACACTAACACAAGTGCGAAAAGTGGTTTTTCAACACTAACACAAGTGCGAAAAGTGGTTTTTCCACACTAATACAAGTGCAAAAGTGGTTTCCTGCACCAACACAAGTGCGAAAAGTGGTTTTTCAACACTAACACAAGTGCAAAAAGTGGTTTTTCAACACTAACACAAGTGCGAATAGTGGTTTTTCCACACTAATACAAGTGCAAAAGTGGTTTCCTGCACCAACACAAGTGCGAAAAGTGGATTTTTAACACTAACACAAGTGCGAAAAGTGGTTTTTCAACACTAACACAAGTGCGAAAAGTGTTTTTTCCACACTAATACAAGTGCAAAAGTGGTTTCCTGCACCAACACAAGTGCTAAAAGTGTTTTTCAACACTAACACAAGTGCGAAAAGTGGTTTTTCAACACTATCACAAGTGGAAAAAGTGTTTTTTCCACACTAATACAAGTGCAAAAGTGGTTTCTTGCACCAACACAAGTGCGAAAAGTGGTTTTTCAACAATAACACAAGTGCGAAAAGTGGTTTTTCAACACTAACACAAGTGCGAAAAGTGGTTTTTCAACACTATCACAAGTGCAAAAAGTGTTTTTTCCACACTAATACAAGTGCAAAAGTGGTTTCCTGCACCAACACAAGCGCGAAAAGTGGTTTTTCAACACTAACACAAGTGCGAAAAGTGGTTTTTCAACACTAACACAAGTGCGAAAAGTGGATTTTCCACACTATCACAAGTGCAAAAAGTGTTTTTTCCACACTAATACAAGTGCAAAAGTGGTTTCCTGCACCAACACAAGTGTGAAAAGTGGTTTTTCAACACTAACACAAGTGCGAAAAGTGGTTTTTCAACACTAACACAAGTGCAAAAAGTGGTTTTTCAACACTATCACAAGTGCAAAAAGTGTTTTTTCCACACTAATACAAGTGCAAAAGTGGTTTCCTGCCCCAACACAAGTGCGAAAAGTGGTTTTTCAACACTAACACAAGTGCGAAAAGTGGTTTTTCAACACTATCACAAGTGCAAAAAGTGTTTTTTCCACACTAATACAAGTGCAAAAGTGGTTTCCTGCATCAACACAAGTGCGAAAAGTGGTTTTCAACACTATCACAAGTGCAAAAAGTGTTTTTTCCACACTAATACAAGTGCAAAAGTGGTTTCCTGCACCAACACAAGTGCGAAAAGTGGTTTTTCAACACTAACCCAAGTGCGAAAAGTGGTTTTTCAACACTAACACAAGTGCGAAAAGTGTTTTTTCCACACTAATACAAGTGCAAAAGTGGTTTCCTGCACCAACACAAGTGCGAAAAGTGCTTTTTCAACACTAACACAAGTGCGAAAAGTGGTTTTTCAACACTATCACAAGTGCAAAAAGTGTTTTTTCCACACTAATACAAGTGCAAAAGTGGTTTCCTGCACCAACACAAGTGCGAAAAGTGGTTTTTCAACACTAACACAAGTGCGAAAAGTGGTTTTTCAACACTAACACAAGTGCGAAAAGTGGTTTTTCAACACTATCACAAGTGCAAAAAGTGTTTTTTCCACACTAATACAAGTGCAAAAGTGTGTTTTCTGCACCAACACAAGTGCGAAAAGTGGTTTTTCAACACTAACACAAGTGCGAAAAGTGGTTTTTCAAAACACTAACACAGGTGCGAAAAGTGGTTTTTCAACACTATCACAAGTGCAAAAAGTGTTTTTTCCACACTAATACAAGTGCAAAAGTGGTTTCCTGCACCAACACAAGTGCGAAAAGTGGTTTTTCAACACTAACACAAGTGCGAAAAGTGGTTTCTCAACACTAACACAAGTGCGAAAAGTGGTTTTTCCACACTAATACAAGTGCAAAAGTGGTTTCCTGCACCAACACAAGTGCGAAAAGTGGTTTTTCAACACTAACACAAGTGCGAAAAGTGGTTTTTCAACACTATCACAAGTGCAAAAAGTGTTTTTTCCACACTAATACAAGTGCAAAAGTGGTTTCCTGCACCAACACAAGTGCGAAAAGTGGTTTTTCAACACTAACACAAGTGCGAAAAGTGGTTTTTCAACACTAACACAAGTGCGAAAAGTGGTTTTTCCACACTAATACAAGTGCAAAAGTGGTTTCCTGCACCAACACAAGTGCGAAAAGTGGTTTTTCAACACTAACACAAGTGCGAAAAGTGGTATTCAACACTAACACAAGTGCGAAAAGTGGTTTTTCCACACTAATACAAGTGCAAAAGTGGTTTCCTGCACCAACACAAGTGCGAAAAGTGGTTTTTCAACACTAACACAAGTGCAAAAAGTGGTTTTCAACACTAACACAAGTGCGAAAAGTGGTTTTTCAACACTAACCCAAGTGCGAAAAGTGGTTTTCCACACTAATACAAGTGCAAAAGTGGTTTCCTGCACCAACACAAGTGCGAAAAGTGGTTTTTCAACACTAACACAAGTGTGAAAAGTGGTTTTTCAACACTATCAAGTGCAAAAAGTGTTTTTTCCACACTAATACAAGTGCAAAAGTGGTTTCCTGCACCAACACAAGTGCGAAAAGTGGTTTTTCAACACTAACACAAGTACGAAAAGTGGTTTTTCAACACTAACACAATTGCGAAAAGTGGTTTTTCAACACTAACACAAGTGCAAAAAGTGTTTTTTCCACACTAATACAAGTGCAAAAGTGGTTTTCTGCACCAACACAAGTGCGAAAAGTGGTTTTTCAACACTAACACAAGTGTGAAAAGTGGTTTTTCAACACTATCACAAGTGCAAAAAGTGTTTTTTCCACACTAATACAAGTGCAAAAGTGGTTTCCTGCACCAACACAAGTGCTAAAAGTGGTTTTTCAACACTAACACAAGTGCGAAAAGTGGTTTTTCAACACTATCACAAGTGCAAAAAGTGTTTTTTCCACACTAATACAAGTGCAAAAGTGGTTTCTTGCACCAACACAAGTGCGAAAAGTGGTTTTTCAACAATAACACAAGTGCGAAAAGTGGTTTTTCAACACTAACACAAGTGCGAAAAGTGGGTTTTCAACACTATCACAAGTGCAAAAAGTGTTTTTTCCACACTAATACAAGTGCAAAAGTGGTTTCCTGCACCAACACAAGCGCGAAAAGTGGTTTTTCAACACTAACACAAGTGCGAAAAGTGGTTTTTCAACACTAACACAAGTGCGAAAAGTGGTTTTTCCACACTATCACAAGTGCAAAAAGTGTTTTTTCCACACTAATACAAGTGCAAAAGTGGTTTCCTGCACCAACACAAGTGTGAAAAGTGGTTTTTCAACACTAACACAAGTGCGAAAAGTGGTTTTTCAACACTAACACAAGTGCAAAAAGTGGTTTTTCAACACTATCACAAGTGCAAAAAGTGTTTTTTCCACACCAATACAAGTGCAAAAGTGGTTTCCTGCACCAACACAAGTGCGAAAAGTGGTTTTTCAACACTAACACCAGTGCGAAAAGTGGTTTTTCAACACTATCACAAGTGCAAAAGTGTTTTTTCCACACTAATACAAGTGCAAAAGTGGTTTCCTGCACCAACACAAGTGCGAAAAGTGGTTTTTCAACACTATCACAAGTGCAAAAAGTGTTTTTTCCACACTAATACAAGTGCAAAAGTGGTTTCCTGCACCAACACAAGTGCAAAAAGTGGTTTTTCAACACTAACACAAGTGCGAAAAGTGGTTTTTCAACACTAACACAGGTGCGAAAAGTGGTTTTTCAACACTATCACAAGTGCAAAAAGTGTTTTTTCCACACTAATACAAGTGCAAAAGTGGTTTCCTGCACCAACACAAGTGCGAAAAGTGGTTTTTCAACACTAACACAAGTGCGAAAAGTGGTTTCTCAACACTAACACAAGTGCGAAAAGTGGTTTTTCCACACTAATACAAGTGCAAAAGTGGTTTCCTGCACCAACACAAGTGCGAAAAGTGGTTTTTCAACACTAACACAAGTGCGAAAAGTGGTTTTTCAACACTATCACAAGTGCAAAAAGTGTTTTTTCCACACTAATACAAGTGCAAAAGTGGTTTCCTGCACCAACACAAGTGCGAAAAGTGGTTTTTCAACACTAACACAAGTGCGAAAAGTGGTTTTTCAACACTAACACAAGTGCGAAAAGTGGTTTTTCCACACTAATACAAGTGCAAAAGTGGTTTCCTGCACCAACACAAGTGCGAAAAGTGGTTTTTCAACACTAACACAAGTGCGAAAAGTGGTATTCAACACTAACACAAGTGCGAAAAGTGGTTTTTCCACACTAATACAAGTGCAAAAGTGGTTTCCTGCACCAACACAAGTGCGAAAAGTGGTTTTTCAACACTAACACAAGTGCAAAAAGTGGTTTTCAACACTAACACAAGTGCAAAAAGTGGTTTTCAACACTAACACAAGTGCGAAAAGTGGGTTTTCAACACTATCACAAGTGCAAAAAGTGTTTTTTCCACACTAATACAAGTGCAAAAGTGGTTTCCTGCACCAACACAAGCGCGAAAAGTGGTTTTTCAACACTAACACAAGTGCGAAAAGTGGTTTTTCAACACTAACACAAGTGCGAAAAGTGGTTTTTCCACACTATCACAAGTGCAAAAAGTGTTTTTTCCACACTAATACAAGTGCAAAAGTGGTTTCCTGCACCAACACAAGTGTGAAAAGTGGTTTTTCAACACTAACACAAGTGCGAAAAGTGGTTTTTCAACACTAACACAAGTGCAAAAAGTGGTTTTTCAACACTATCACAAGTGCAAAAAGTGTTTTTTCCACACCAATACAAGTGCAAAAGTGGTTTCCTGCACCAACACAAGTGCGAAAAGTGGTTTTTCAACACTAACACCAGTGCGAAAAGTGGTTTTTCAACACTATCACAAGTGCAAAAAGTGTTTTTTCCACACTAATACAAGTGCAAAAGTGGTTTCCTGCACCAACACAAGTGCGAAAAGTGGTTTTTCAACACTATCACAAGTGCAAAAAGTGTTTTTTCCACACTAATACAAGTGCAAAAGTGGTTTCCTGCACCAACACAAGTGCAAAAAGTGGTTTTTCAACACTAACACAAGTGCGAAAAGTGGTCTTTCAACACTAACACAAGTGCGAAAAGTGGTTTTTCAACACTAACACAAGTGCGAAAAGTGGTTTTTCCACACTATCACAAGTGCAAAAAGTGTTTTTTTCCACACTAATACAAGTGCAAAAGTGGTTTCCTGCACCAACACAAGTGTGAAAAGTGGTTTTTCAACACTAACACAAGTGCGAAAAGTGGTTTTTCAACACTAACACAAGTGCGAAAAGTGGTTTTTCAACACTAACACAAGTGCAAAAAGTGGTTTTCAACACTAACACAAGTGCAAAAAGTGTTTTTTTCCACACTAATACAAGTGCAAAAGTGGTTTCCTGCAACAACACAAGTGCGAAAAGTGGTTTTTCAACACTAACACAAGTGCGAAAAGTGGTTTTTCAACAATAACACAAGTGCAAAAAGTGGTTTTTCAACACTAACACACGTGCGAAAAGTGGTCTTTCAACACTAACACAAGTGCGAAAAGTGGTTTTTCAACACTAACACAAGTGCGAAAAGTGGTTTTTCCACACTATCACAAGTGCAAAAAGTGTTTTTTCCACACTAATACAAGTGCAAAAGTGGTTTCCTGCACCAACACAAGTGTGAAAAGTGGTTTTTCAACACTAACACAAGTGCGAAAAGTGGTTTTTCAACACTAACACAAGTGCGAAAAGTGGTTTTTCAACACTAACACAAGTGCAAAAAGTGGTTTTCAACACTAACACAAGTGCAAAAAGTGTTTTTTCCACACTAATACAAGTGCAAAAGTGGTTTCCTGCAACAACACAAGTGCGAAAAGTGGTTTTTCAACACTAACACAAGTGCGAAAAGTGGTTTTTCAACACTAACACAAGTGCGAAAAGTGGTTTTTCCACACTAATACAAGTGCAAAAAGTGTTTTTTCCACACTAATACAAGTGCAAAAGTGGTTTCCTGCACCAACACAAGTGCGAAAAGTGGTTTTTCAACACTAACACAAGTGCGAAAAGTGGTTTTTCAACACTAACACAAGTGCGAAAAGTGGTTTTTCAACACTATCACAAGTGCAAAAAGTGTTTTTTCCACACTAATACAAGTGCAAAAGTGTGTTTTCTGCACCAACACAAGTGCGAAAAGTGGTTTTTCAACACTAACACAAGTGCGAAAAGTGGTTTTTCAACACTAACACAGGTGCGAAAAGTGGTTTTTCAACACTATCACAAGTGCAAAAAGTGTTTTTTTCCACACTAATACAAGTGCAAAAGTGGTTTCCTGCACCAACACAAGTGCGAAAAGTGGTTTTTCAACACTAACACAAGTGCGAAAAGTGGTTTCTCAACACTAACACAAGTGCGAAAAGTGGTTTTTCCACACTAATACAAGTGCAAAAGTGGTTTCCTGCACCAACACAAGTGCGAAAAGTGGTTTTTCAACACTAACACAAGTGCGAAAAGTGGTTTTTCAACACTATCACAAGTGCAAAAAGTGTTTTTTCCACACTAATACAAGTGCAAAAGTGGTTTCCTGCACCAACACAAGTGCGAAAAGTGGTTTTTCAACACTAACACAAGTGCGAAAAGTGGTTTTTCAACACTAACACAAGTGCGAAAAGTGGTTTTTCCACACTAATACAAGTGCAAAAGTGGTTTCCTGCACCAACACAAGTGCGAAAAGTGGTTTTTCAACACTAACACAAGTGCGAAAAGTGGTATTCAACACTAACACAAGTGCGAAAAGTGGTTTTTCCACACTAATACAAGTGCAAAAGTGGTTTCCTGCACCAACACAAGTGCGAAAAGTGGTTTTTCAACACTAACACAAGTGCAAAAAGTGGTTTTCAACACTAACACAAGTGCGAAAAGTGGTTTTTCAACACTAACCCAAGTGCGAAAAGTGGTTTTCCACACTAATACAAGTGCAAAAGTGGTTTCCTGCACCAACACAAGTGCGAAAAGTGGTTTTTCAACACTAACACAAGTGTGAAAAGTGGTTTTTCAACACTATCAAGTGCAAAAAGTGTTTTTTCCACACTAATACAAGTGCAAAAGTGGTTTCCTGCACCAACACAAGTGCGAAAAGTGGTTTTTCAACACTAACACAAGTACGAAAAGTGGTTTTTCAACACTAACACAATTGCGAAAAGTGGTTTTTCAACACTATCACAAGTGCAAAAAGTGTTTTTTCCACACTAATACAAGTGCAAAAGTGGTTTCCTGCACCAACACAAGTGCGAAAAGTGGTTTTTCAACAATAACACAAGTGCGAAAAGTGGTTTTTCAACACTAACACAAGTGCGAAAAGTGGTTTTTCAACACTATCACAAGTGCAAAAAGTGTTTTTTCCACACTAATACAAGTGCAAAAGTGGTTTCCTGCACCAACACAAGTGCGAAAAGTGGTTTTTCAACACTAACACAAGTGCGAAAAGTGGTTTTTCAACACTAACACAAGTGCGAAAAGTGTTTTTTTCCACACTAATACAAGTGCAAAAGTGGTTTTCTGCACCAACACAAGTGCGAAAAGTGGTTTTTCAACACTAACACAAGTGTGAAAAGTGGTTTTTCAACACTATCACAAGTGCAAAAAGTGTTTTTTTCCACACTAATACAAGTGCAAAAGTGGTTTCCTGCACCAACACAAGTGCTAAAAGTGGTTTTTCAACACTAACACAAGTGCGAAAAGTGGTTTTTCAACACTATCACAAGTGCAAAAAGTGTTTTTTCCACACTAATACAAGTGCAAAAGTGGTTTCTTGCACCAACACAAGTGCGAAAAGTGGTTTTTCAACAATAACACAAGTAGTGCGAAAAGTGGTTTTTCAACACTAACACAAGTGCGAAAAGTGGGTTTTCAACACTATCACAAGTGCAAAAAGTGTTTTTTCCACACTAATACAAGTGCAAAAGTGGTTTCCTGCACCAACACAAGCGCGAAAAGTGGTTTTTCAACACTAACACAAGTGCGAAAAGTGGTTTTTCAACACTAACACAAGTGCGAAAAGTGGTTTTTCCACACTATCACAAGTGCAAAAAGTGTTTTTTCCACACTAATACAAGTGCAAAAGTGGTTTCCTGCACCAACACAAGTGTGAAAAGTGGTTTTTCAACACTAACACAAGTGCGAAAAGTGGTTTTTCAACACTAACACAAGTGCAAAAAGTGGTTTTTCAACACTATCACAAGTGCAAAAAGTGTTTTTTCCACACCAATACAAGTGCAAAAGTGGTTTCCTGCACCAACACAAGTGCGAAAAGTGGTTTTTCAACACTAACACAAGTGCGAAAAGTGGTTTTTCAACACTATCACAAGTGCAAAAAGTGTTTTTTCCACACTAATACAAGTGCAAAAGTGGTTTCCTGCACCAACACAAGTGCGAAAAGTGGTTTTTCAACACTATCACAAGTGCAAAAAGTGTTTTTTCCACACTAATACAAGTGCAAAAGTGGTTTCCTGCACCAACACAAGTGCAAAAAGTGGTTTTTCAACACTAACACAAGTGCGAAAAGTGGTCTTTCAACACTAACACAAGTGCGAAAAGTGGTTTTTCAACACTAACACAAGTGCGAAAAGTGGTTTTTCCACACTATCACAAGTGCAAAAAGTGTTTTTTCCACACTAATACAAGTGCAAAAGTGGTTTCCTGCACCAACACAAGTGTGAAAAGTGGTTTTTCAACACTAACACAAGTGCGAAAAGTGGTTTTTCAACACTAACACAAGTGCGAAAAGTGGTTTTTCAACACTAACACAAGTGCAAAAAGTGGTTTTCAACACTAACACAAGTGCAAAAAGTGTTTTTTCCACACTAATACAAGTGCAAAAGTGGTTTCCTGCAACAACACAAGTGCGAAAAGTGGTTTTTCAACACTAACACAAGTGCGAAAAGTGGTTTTTCAACAATAACACAAGTGCAAAAAGTGGTTTTTCAACACTAACACAAGTGCGAAAAGTGGTCTTTCAACACTAACACAAGTGCGAAAAGTGGTTTTTCAACACTAACACAAGTGCGAAAAGTGGTTTTTCCACACTATCACAAGTGCAAAAAGTGTTTTTTCCACACTAATACAAGTGCAAAAGTGGTTTCCTGCACCAACACAAGTGTGAAAAGTGGTTTTTCAACACTAACACAAGTGCGAAAAGTGGTTTTTCAACACTAACACAAGTGCGAAAAGTGGTTTTTCAACACTAACACAAGTGCAAAAAGTGGTTTTCAACACTAACACAAGTGCAAAAAGTGTTTTTTCCACACTAATACAAGTGCAAAAGTGGTTTCCTGCAACAACACAAGTGCGAAAAGTGGTTTTTCAACACTAACACAAGTGCGAAAAGTGGTTTTTCAACACTAACACAAGTGCGAAAAGTGGTTTTTCCACACTAATACAAGTGCAAAAGTGGTTTCCTGCACCAACACAAGTGCGAAAAGTGGTTTTTCAACACTAACACAAGTGCGAAAAGTGGTTTTTCAACACTATCACAAGTGCAAAAAGTGTTTTTTCCACACTAATACAAGTGCAAAAGTGGTTTCCTGCACCAACACAAGTGCGAAAAGTGGTTTTTCAACACTAACACAAGTGCGAAAAGTGGTTTTTCAACACTAACACAAGTGCGAAAAGTGGTTTTTCCACACTAATACAAGTGCAAAAGTGGTTTCCTGCACCAACACAAGTGCGAAAAGTGGTTTTTCAACACTAACACAAGTGCGAAAAGTGGTTTTTCAACACTAACACAAGTGCGAAAAGTGGTTTTTCAACACTATCACAAGTGCAAAAAGTGTTTTTTCCACACTAATACAAGTGCAAAAGTGGTTTTCTGCACCAACACAAGTGCGAAAAGTGGTTTTTCAACACTAACACAAGTGTGAAAAGTGGTTTTTCAAGACTATCACAAGTGCAAAAAGTGTTTTTTCCACACTAATACAAGTGCAAAAGTGGTTTCCTGCACCAACACAAGTGCGAAAAGTGGTTTTTCAACACTAACACAAGTGCAAAAAGTGGTATTCAACACTAACACAAGTGCGAAAAGTGGTTTTTCCACACTAATACAAGTGCAAAAGTGGTTTCCTGCACCAACACAAGTGCGAAAAGTGGTTTTTCAACACTAACACAAGTGCAAAAAGTGGTTTTCAACACTAACACAAGTGCGAAAAGTGGTTTTTCAACACTAACCCAAGTGCGAAAAGTGGTTTTTCCACACTAATACAAGTGCAAAAGTGGTTTCCTGCACAAACACAAGTGCGAAAAGTGGTTTTTCAACACTAACACAAGTGTGAAAAGTGGTTTTTCAACACTATCAAGTGCAAAAAGTGTTTTTTCCACACTAATACAAGTGCAAAAGTGGTTTCCTGCACCAACACAAGTGCGAAAAGTGATTTTTCAACACTAACACAAGTGCGAAAAGTGGTTTTTCAACACTAACACAATTGCGAAAAGTGGTTTTTCAACACTATCACAAGTGCAAAAAGTGTTTTTTCCACACTAATACAAGTGCAAAAGTGGTTTCCTGCACCAACACAAGTGCGAAAAGTGGTTTTTCAACAATAACACAAGTGCGAAAAGTGGTTTTTCAACACTAACACAAGTGCGAAAAGTGGTTTTTCAACACTATCACAAGTGCAAAAAGTGTTTTTTCCACACTAATACAAGTGCAAAAGTGGTTTCCTGCACCAACACAAGTGCGAAAAGTGGTTTTTCAACACTAACACAAGTGCGAAAAGTGGTTTTTCAACATTAACACAAGTGCGAAAAGTGTTTTTTCCACACTAATACAAGTGCAAAAGTGGTTTTCTGCTCCAACACAAGTGCGAAAAGTGGTTTTTCAACACTAACACAAGTGTGAAAAGTGGTTTTTCAACACTATCACAAGTGCAAAAAGTGTTTTTTCCACACTAATACAAGTGCAAAAGTGGTTTCCTGCACCAACACAAGTGCTAAAAGTGGTTTTTCAACACTAACACAAGTGCAAAAAGTGGTTTTTCAACACTATCACAAGTGCAAAAAGTGTTTTTTCCACACTAATACAAGTGCAAAAGTGGTTTCTTGCACCAACACAAGTGCGAAAAGTGGTTTTTCAACAATAACACAAGTGCGAAAAGTGGTTTTTCAACACTAACACAAGTGCGAAAAGTGGGTTTTCAACACTATCACAAGTGCAAAAAGTGTTTTTTCCACACTAATACAAGTGCAAAAGTGGTTTCCTGCACTAACACAAGCGCGAAAAGTGGTTTTTCAACACTAACACAAGTGCGAAAAGTGGTTTTTCAACACTAACACAAGTGCGAAAAGTGGTTTTTCCACACTATCACAAGTGCAAAAAGTGTTTTTTCCACACTAATACAAGTGCAAAAGTGGTTTCCTGCACCAACACAAGTGTGAAAAGTGGTTTTTCAACACTAACACAAGTGCGAAAAGTGGTTTTTCAACACTAACACAAGTGCAAAAAGTGGTTTTTCAACACTATCACAAGTGCAAAAAGTGTTTTTTCCACACCAATACAAGTGCAAAAGTGGTTTCCTGCACCAACACAAGTGCGAAAAGTGGTTTTTCAACACTAACACAAGTGCGAAAAGTGGTTTTTCAACACTATCACAAGTGCAAAAAGTGTTTTTTCCACACTAATACAAGTGCAAAAGTGGTTTCCTGCACCAACACAAGTGCAAAAAGTGGTTTTTCAACACTAACACAAGTGCGAAAAGTGGTCTTTCAACACTAACACAAGTGCGAAAAGTGGTTTTTCAACACTAACACAAGTGCGAAAAGTGGTTTTTCCACACTATCACAAGTGCAAAAAGTGTTTTTTCCACACTAATACAAGTGCAAAAGTGGTTTCCTGCACCAACACAAGTGTGAAAAGTGGTTTTTCAACACTAACACAAGTGCGAAAAGTGGTTTTTCAACACTAACACAAGTGCGAAAAGTGGTTTTTCAACACTAACACAAGTGCAAAAAGTGGTTTTCAACACTAACACAAGTGCAAAAAGTGTTTTTTCCACACTAATACAAGTGCAAAAGTGGTTTCCTGCAACAACACAAGTGCGAAAAGTGGTTTTTCAACACTAACACAAGTGCGAAAAGTGGTTTTTCAACAATAACACAAGTGCAAAAAGTGGTTTTTCAACACTAACACAAGTGCGAAAAGTGGTCTTTCAACACTAACACAAGTGCGAAAAGTGGTTTTTCAACACTAACACAAGTGCGAAAAGTGGTTTTTCCACACTATCACAAGTGCAAAAAGTGTTTTTTCCACACTAATACAAGTGCAAAAGTGGTTTCCTGCACCAACACAAGTGTGAAAAGTGGTTTTTCAACACTAACACAAGTGCGAAAAGTGGTTTTTCAACACTAACACAAGTGCGAAAAGTGGTTTTTCAACACTAACACAAGTGCAAAAAGTGGTTTTCAACACTAACACAAGTGCAAAAAGTGTTTTTTCCACACTAATACAAGTGCAAAAGTGGTTTCCTGCAACAACACAAGTGCGAAAAGTGGTTTTTCAACACTAACACAAGTGCGAAAAGTGGTTTTTCAACACTAACACAAGTGCGAAAAGTGGTTTTTCCACACTAATACAAGTGCAAAAGTGGTTTCCTGCACCAACACAAGTGCGAAAAGTGGTTTTTCAACACTAACACAAGTGCGAAAAGTGGTTTTTCAACACTATCACAAGTGCAAAAAGTGTTTTTTCCACACTAATACAAGTGCAAAAGTGGTTTCCTGCACCAACACAAGTGCGAAAAGTGGTTTTTCAACACTAACACAAGTGCGAAAAGTGGTTTTTCAACACTAACACAAGTGCGAAAAGTGGTTTTTCCACACTAATACAAGTGCAAAAGTGGTTTCCTGCACCAACACAAGTGCGAAAAGTGGTTTTTCAACACTAACACAAGTGCGAAAAGTGGTTTTTCAACACTAACACAAGTGCGAAAAGTGGTTTTTCAACACTATCACAAGTGCAAAAAGTGTTTTTTCCACACTAATACAAGTGCAAAAGTGGTTTTCTGCACCAACACAAGTGCGAAAAGTGGTTTTTCAACACTAACACAAGTGTGAAAAGTGGTTTTTCAAGACTATCACAAGTGCAAAAAGTGTTTTTTCCACACTAATACAAGTGCAAAAGTGGTTTCCTGCACCAACACAAGTGCGAAAAGTGGTTTTTCAACACTAACACAAGTGCAAAAAGTGGTATTCAACACTAACACAAGTGCGAAAAGTGGTTTTTCCACACTAATACAAGTGCAAAAGTGGTTTCCTGCACCAACACAAGTGCGAAAAGTGGTTTTTCAACACTAACACAAGTGCAAAAAGTGGTTTTCAACACTAACACAAGTGCGAAAAGTGGTTTTTCAACACTAACCCAAGTGCGAAAAGTGGTTTTTCCACACTAATACAAGTGCAAAAGTGGTTTCCTGCACCAACACAAGTGCGAAAAGTGGTTTTTCAACACTAACACAAGTGTGAAAAGTGGTTTTTCAACACTATCAAGTGCAAAAAGTGTTTTTTCCACACTAATACAAGTGCAAAAGTGGTTTCCTGCACCAACACAAGTGCGAAAAGTGATTTTTCAACACTAACACAAGTGCGAAAAGTGGTTTTTCAACACTAACACAATTGCGAAAAGTGGTTTTTCAACACTATCACAAGTGCAAAAAGTGTTTTTTCCACACTAATACAAGTGCAAAAGTGGTTTCCTGCACCAACACAAGTGCGAAAAGTGGTTTTTCAACAATAACACAAGTGCGAAAAGTGGTTTTTCAACACTAACACAAGTGCGAAAAGTGGTTTTTCAACACTATCACAAGTGCAAAAAGTGTTTTTTCCACACTAATACAAGTGCAAAAGTGGTTTCCTGCACCAACACAAGTGCGAAAAGTGGTTTTTCAACACTAACACAAGTGCGAAAAGTGGTTTTTCAACATTAACACAAGTGCGAAAAGTGTTTTTTCCACACTAATACAAGTGCAAAAGTGGTTTTCTGCTCCAACACAAGTGCGAAAAGTGGTTTTTCAACACTAACACAAGTGTGAAAAGTGGTTTTTCAACACTATCACAAGTGCAAAAAGTGTTTTTTCCACACTAATACAAGTGCAAAAGTGGTTTCCTGCACCAACACAAGTGCTAAAAGTGGTTTTTCAACACTAACACAAGTGCAAAAAGTGGTTTTTCAACACTATCACAAGTGCAAAAAGTGTTTTTTCCACACTAATACAAGTGCAAAAGTGGTTTCTTGCACCAACACAAGTGCGAAAAGTGGTTTTTCAACAATAACACAAGTGCGAAAAGTGGTTTTTCAACACTAACACAAGTGCGAAAAGTGGGTTTTCAACACTATCACAAGTGCAAAAAGTGTTTTTTCCACACTAATACAAGTGCAAAAGTGGTTTCCTGCACTAACACAAGCGCGAAAAGTGGTTTTTCAACACTAACACAAGTGCGAAAAGTGGTTTTTCAACACTAACACAAGTGCGAAAAGTGGTTTTTCCACACTATCACAAGTGCAAAAAGTGTTTTTTCCACACTAATACAAGTGCAAAAGTGGTTTCCTGCACCAACACAAGTGTGAAAAGTGGTTTTTCAACACTAACACAAGTGCGAAAAGTGGTTTTTCAACACTAACACAAGTGCAAAAAGTGGTTTTTCAACACTATCACAAGTGCAAAAAGTGTTTTTTCCACACCAATACAAGTGCAAAAGTGGTTTCCTGCACCAACACAAGTGCGAAAAGTGGTTTTTCAACACTAACACAAGTGCGAAAAGTGGTTTTTCAACACTATCACAAGTGCAAAAAGTGTTTTTTCCACACTAATACAAGTGCAAAAGTGGTTTCCTGCACCAACACAAGTGCGAAAAGTGGTTTTTCAACACTATCACAAGTGCAAAAAGTGTTTTTTCCACACTAATACAAGTGCAAAAGTGGTTTCCTGCACCAACACAAGTGCAAAAAGTGGTTTTTCAACACTAACACAAGTGCGAAAAGTGGTCTTTCAACACTAACACAAGTGCGAAAAGTGGTTTTTCAACACTATCACAAGTGCAAAAAGTGTTTTTTCCACACTAATACAAGTGCAAAAGTGGTTTCCTGCACCAACACAAGTGCGAAAAGTGGTTTTTCAACACTAACACAAGTGCGAAAAGTGGTTTTTCAACACTATCACAAGTGCAAAAAGTGTTTTTTCCACACTAATACAAGTGCAAAAGTGGTTTCCTGCACCAACACAAGTGCGGAAAGTGGTTTTTCAACACTAACACAAGTGCGAAAAGTGGTTTTTCAACACTAACACAAGTGCGAAAAGTGGTTTTTCCACACTAATACAAGTGCAAAAGTGGTTTCCTGCACCAACACAAGTGCGAAAAGTGGTTTTTCAACACTAACACAACTGCAAAAAGTGGTTTTTCAACACTAACACAAGTGCGAAAAGTGGTTTTTCAACACTAACCCAAGTGCGAAAAGTGGTTTTTCCACACTAATACAAGTGCAAAAGTGGTTTCCTGCACCAACACTCACGAAAAGTGGTTTTTCCACACTAATACAAGTGCAAAAGTGGTTTCCTGCACCAACACGCACCAACACTGTATTAGTGTGGTTTTTCCACACTAATACAAGTGCAAAAGTGGTTTCCTGCACCAACACAAGTGCGAAAAGTGGTTTTTCAACACTAACACAAGTGTGAAAAGTGGTTTTTCAACACTATCACAAGTGCAAAAAGTGTTTTTTCCACACTAATACAAGTGCAAAAGTGGTTTCCTGCACCAACACAAGTGCGAAAAGTGGTTTTTCAACACTAACACAAGTGCGAAAAGTGGTTTTTCAACACTAACACAAGTGCGAATAGTGGTTTTTCCACACTAATACAAGTGCAAAAGTGGTTTCCTGCACCAACACAAGTGCGAAAAGTGGTTTTTCAACACTAACACAAGTGCGAAAAGTGGTTTTTCAACACTAACACAAGTGCGAAAAGTGGTTTTTCCACACTAATACAAGTGCAAAAGTGGTTTCCTGCACCAACACAAGTGCGAAAAGTGGTTTTTCAACACTAACACAAGTGCGAAAAGTGGTTTTTCAACACTATCACAAGTGCAAAAAGTGTTTTTTCCACACTAATACAAGTGCAAAAGTGGTTTCCTGCACCAACACAAGTGCGAAAAGTGGTTTTTCAACACTAACACATGTGCGAAAAGTGGTTTTTCAACACTAACACAAGTGCGAAAAGTGGTTTTTCCACACTAATACAAGTGCAAAAGTGGTTTCCTGCACCAACACAAGTGCGAAAAGTGGTTTTTCAACACTAACACAAGTGCGAAAAGTGGTTTTTCAACACTAACACAAGTGCGAAAAGTGGTTTTTCAACACTATCACAAGTGCAAAAAGTGTTTTTTCCACACTAATACAAGTGCAAAAGTGGTTTTCTGCACCAACACAAGTGCGAAAAGTGGTTTTTCAACACTAACACAAGTGTGAAAAGTGGTTTTTCAAGACTATCACAAGTGCAAAAAGTGTTTTTTCCACACTAATACAAGTGCAAAAGTGGTTTCCTGCACCAACACAAGTGCGAAAAGTGGTTTTTCAACACTAACACAAGTGCAAAAAGTGGTATTCAACACTAACACAAGTGCGAAAAGTGGTTTTTCCACACTAATACAAGTGCAAAAGTGGTTTCCTGCACCAACACAAGTGCGAAAAGTGGTTTTTCAACACTAACACAAGTGCAAAAAGTGGTTTTCAACACTAACACAAGTGCGAAAAGTGGTTTTTCAACACTAACCCAAGTGCGAAAAGTGGTTTTTCCACACTAATACAAGTGCAAAAGTGGTTTCCTGCACCAACACAAGTGCGAAAAGTGGTTTTTCAACACTAACACAAGTGTGAAAAGTGGTTTTTCAACACTATCAAGTGCAAAAAGTGTTTTTTCCACACTAATACAAGTGCAAAAGTGGTTTCCTGCACCAACACAAGTGCGAAAAGTGGTTTTTCAACACTAACACAAGTGCGAAAAGTGGTTTTTCAACACTAACACAATTGCGAAAAGTGGTTTTTCAACACTATCACAAGTGCAAAAAGTGTTTTTTCCACACTAATACAAGTGCAAAAGTGGTTTCCTGCACCAACACAAGTGCGAAAAGTGGTTTTTCAACAATAACACAAGTGCGAAAAGTGGTTTTTCAACACTAACACAAGTGCGAAAAGTGGTTTTTCAACACTATCACAAGTGCAAAAAGTGTTTTTTCCACACTAATACAAGTGCAAAAGTGGTTTCCTGCACCAACACAAGTGCGAAAAGTGGTTTTTCAACACTAACACAAGTGCGAAAAGTGGTTTTTCAACACTAACACAAGTGCGAAAAGTGTTTTTTCCACACTAATACAAGTGCAAAAGTGGTTTTCTGCTCCAACACAAGTGCGAAAAGTGGTTTTTCAACACTAACACAAGTGTGAAAAGTGGTTTTTCAACACTATCACAAGTGCAAAAAGTGTTTTTTCCACACTAATACAAGTGCAAAAGTGGTTTCCTGCACCAACACAAGTGCTAAAAGTGGTTTTTCAACACTAACACAAGTGCGAAAAGTGGTTTTTCAACACTATCACAAGTGCAAAAAGTGTTTTTTCCACACTAATACAAGTGCAAAAGTGGTTTCTTGCACCAACACAAGTGCGAAAAGTGGTTTTTCAACAATAACACAAGTGCGAAAAGTGGTTTTTCAACACTAACACAAGTGCGAAAAGTGGGTTTTCAACACTATCACAAGTGCAAAAAGTGTTTTTTCCACACTAATACAAGTGCAAAAGTGGTTTCCTGCACTAACACAAGCGCGAAAAGTGGTTTTTCAACACTAACACAAGTGCGAAAAGTGGTTTTTCAACACTAACACAAGTGCGAAAAGTGGTTTTTCCACACTATCACAAGTGCAAAAAGTGTTTTTTCCACACTAATACAAGTGCAAAAGTGGTTTCCTGCACCAACACAAGTGTGAAAAGTGGTTTTTCAACACTAACACAAGTGCGAAAAGTGGTTTTTCAACACTAACACAAGTGCAAAAAGTGGTTTTTCAACACTATCACAAGTGCAAAAAGTGTTTTTTCCACACCAATACAAGTGCAAAAGTGGTTTCCTGCACCAACACAAGTGCGAAAAGTGGTTTTTCAACACTAACACAAGTGCGAAAAGTGGTTTTTCAACACTATCACAAGTGCAAAAAGTGTTTTTTCCACACTAATACAAGTGCAAAAGTGGTTTCCTGCACCAACACAAGTGCGAAAAGTGGTTTTTCAACACTATCACAAGTGCAAAAAGTGTTTTTTCCACACTAATACAAGTGCAAAAGTGGTTTCCTGCACCAACACAAGTGCAAAAAGTGGTTTTTCAACACTAACACAAGTGCGAAAAGTGGTCTTTCAACACTAACACAAGTGCGAAAAGTGGTTTTTCAACACTAACACAAGTGCGAAAAGTGGTTTTTCCACACTATCACAAGTGCAAAAAGTGTTTTTTCCACACTAATACAAGTGCAAAAGTGGTTTCCTGCACCAACACAAGTGTGAAAAGTGGTTTTTCAACACTAACACAAGTGCGAAAAGTGGTGTTTCAACACTAACACAAGTGCAAAAAGTGGTTTTTCAACACTATCACAAGTGCAAAAAGTGTTTTTTCCACACTAATACAAGTGCAAAAGTGGTTTCCTGCACCAACACAAGTGCGAAAAGCGGTTTTTCAACACTAACACAAGTGTGAAAAGTGGTTTTTCAACACTATCACAAGTGCAAAAAGTGTTTTTTCCACACTAATACAAGTGCAAAAGTGGTTTCCTGCACCAACACAAGTGCGAAAAGTGGTTTTTCAACACTAACACAAGTGCGAAAAGTGGTTTTTCAACACTAACACAAGTGCGAAAAGTGGTTTTTCAACACTATCACAAGTGCAAAAAGTGTTTTTTCCACACTAATACAAGTGCAAAAGTGGTTTCCTGCACCAACACAAGTGCGAAAAGTGGTTTTTCAACACTAACACAAGTGCGAAAAGTGGTTTTTCAACACTAACACAAGTGCGAAAAGTGGTTTTTCCACACTAATACAAGTGCAAAAGTGGTTTCCTGCACCAACACAAGTGCGAAAAGTGGTTTTTCAACACTAACACAACTGCAAAAAGTGGTTTTTCAACACTAACACAAGTGCGAAAAGTGGTTTTTCAACACTAACCCAAGTGCGAAAAGTGGTTTTTCCACACTAATACAAGTGCAAAAGTGGTTTCCTGCACCAACACAAGTGCGAAAAGTGGTTTTTCAACACTAACACAAGTGCGAAAAGTGGTTTTTCCACACTATCACAAGTGCAAAAAGTGTTTTTTCCACACTAATACAAGTGCAAAAGTGGTTTCCTGCACCAACACAAGTGTGAAAAGTGGTTTTTCAACACTAACACAAGTGCGAAAAGTGGTGTTTCAACACTAACACAAGTGCAAAAAGTGGTTTTTCAACACTATCACAAGTGCAAAAAGTGTTTTTTCCACACTAATACAAGTGCAAAAGTGGTTTCCTGCACCAACACAAGTGCGAAAAGCGGTTTTTCAACACTAACACAAGTGTGAAAAGTGGTTTTTCAACACTATCACAAGTGCAAAAAGTGTTTTTTCCACACTAATACAAGTGCAAAAGTGGTTTCCTGCACCAACACAAGTGCGAAAAGTGGTTTTTCAACACTAACACAAGTGCGAAAAGTGGTTTTTCAACACTAACACAAGTGCGAAAAGTGGTTTTTCAACACTATCACAAGTGCAAAAAGTGTTTTTTCCACACTAATACAAGTGCAAAAGTGGTTTCCTGCACCAACACAAGTGCGAAAAGTGGTTTTTCAACACTAACACAAGTGCGAAAAGTGGTTTTTCAACACTAACACAAGTGCGAAAAGTGGTTTTTCCACACTAATACAAGTGCAAAAGTGGTTTCCTGCACCAACACAAGTGCGAAAAGTGGTTTTTCAACACTAACACAACTGCAAAAAGTGGTTTTTCAACACTAACACAAGTGCGAAAAGTGGTTTTTCAACACTAACCCAAGTGCGAAAAGTGGTTTTTCCACACTAATACAAGTGCAAAAGTGGTTTCCTGCACCAACACAAGTGCGAAAAGTGGTTTTTCAACACTAACACAAGTGTGAAAAGTGGTTTTTCAACACTATCACAAGTGCAAAAAGTGTTTTTTCCACACCAATACAAGTGCAAAAGTGGTTTCCTGCACCAACACAAGTGCGAAAAGTGGTTTTTCAACACTAACACAAGTGCGAAAAGTGGTTTTCAACACTAACACAAGTGCGAAAAGTGGTTTTTCCACACTAATACAAGTGCAAAAGTGGTTTCCTGCACCAACACAAGTGCGAAAAGTGGTTTTTCAACACTAACACAAGTGCAAAAAGTGGTTTTCAACACTAACACAAGTGCGAAAAGTGGTTTTTCAACACTAACCCAAGTGCGAAAAGTGGTTTTTCCACACTAATACAAGTGCAAAAGTGGTTTCCTGCACCAACACAAGTGCGAAAAGCGGTTTTTCAACACTAACACAAGTGTGAAAAGTGGTTTTTCAACACTATCACAAGTGCAAAAAGTGTTTTTTCCACACTAATACAAGTGCAAAAGTGGTTTCCTGCACCAACACAAGTGCGAAAAGTGGTTTTTCAACACTAACACAAGTGCGAAAAGTGGTTTTTCAACACTATCACAAGTGCAAAAAGTGTTTTTTCCACACTAATAGAAGTGCAAAAGTGGTTTCCTGCACCAACACAAGTGCGGAAAGTGGTTTTTCAACACTAACACAAGTGCGAAAAGTGGTTTTTCAACACTAACACAAGTGCGAAAAGTGGTTTTTCCACACTAATACAAGTGCAAAAGTGGTTTCCTGCACCAACACAAGTGCGAAAAGTGGTTTTTCAACACTAACACAACTGCAAAAAGTGGTTTTTCAACACTAACACAAGTGCGAAAAGTGGTTTTTCAACACTAACCCAAGTGCGAAAAGTGGTTTTTCCACACTAATACAAGTGCAAAAGTGGTTTCCTGCACCAACACTCACGAAAAGTGGTTTTTCCACACTAATACAAGTGCAAAAGTGGTTTCCTGCACCAACACGCACCAACACTGTATTAGTGTGGTTTTTCCACACTAATACAAGTGCAAAAGTGGTTTCCTGCACCAACACAAGTGCGAAAAGTGGTTTTTCAACACTAACACAAGTGTGAAAAGTGGTTTTTCAACACTATCACAAGTGCAAAAAGTGTTTTTTCCACACTAATACAAGTGCAAAAGTGGTTTCCTGCACCAACACAAGTGCGAAAAGTGGTTTTTCAACACTAACACAAGTGCGAAAAGTGGTTTTTCAACACTAACACAAGTGCGAATAGTGGTTTTTCCACACTAATACAAGTGCAAAAGTGGTTTCCTGCACCAACACAAGTGCGAAAAGTGGTTTTTCAACACTAACACAAGTGCGAAAAGTGGTTTTTCAACACTAACACAAGTGCGAAAAGTGTTTTTTCCACACTAATACAAGTGCAAAAGTGGTTTCCTGCACCAACACAAGTGCTAAAAGTGGTTTTTCAACACTAACACAAGTGCGAAAAGTGGTTTTTCAACACTATCACAAGCGCAAAAAGTGTTTTTTCCACACTAATACAAGTGCAAAAGTGGTTTCTTGCACCAACACAAGTGCGAAAAGTGGTTTTTCAACAATAACACAAGTGCGAAAAGTGGTTTTTCAACACTAACACAAGTGCGAAAAGTGGTTTTTCAACACTATCACAAGTGCAAAAAGTGTTTTTTCCACACTAATACAAGTGCAAAAGTGGTTTCCTGCACCAACACAAGCACGAAAAGTGGTTTTTCAACACTAACACAAGTGCGAAAAGTGGTTTTTCAACACTAACACAAGTGCGAAAAGTGGTTTTTCCACACTATCACAAGTGCAAAAAGTGTTTTTTCCACACTAATACAAGTGCAAAAGTGGTTTCCTGCACCAACACAAGTGTGAAAAGTGGTTTTTCAACACTAACACAAGTGCGAAAAGTGGTTTTTCAACACTAACACAAGTGCAAAAAGTGGTTTTTCAACACTATCACAAGTGCAAAAAGTGTTTTTTCCACACTAATACAAGTGCAAAAGTGGTTTCCTGCACCAACACAAGTGCGAAAAGTGGTTTTTCAACACTAACACAAGTGCGAAAAGTGGTTTTTCAACACTATCACAAGTGCAAAAAGTGTTTTTTCCACACTAATACAAGTGCAAAAGTGGTTTCCTGCATCAACACAAGTGCGAAAAGTGGTTTTTCAACACTATCACAAGTGCAAAAAGTGTTTTTTCCACACTAATACAAGTGCAAAAGTGATTTCCTGCACCAACACAAGTGCGAAAAGTGGTTTTTCAACACTAACACAAGTGCGAAAAGTGGTTTTTCAACACTAACACAAGTGCGAAAAGTGTTTTTTCCACACTAATACAAGTGCAAAAGTGGTTTCCTGCACCAACACAAGTGCGACAAGTGCTTTTTCAACACTAACACAAGTGCGAAAAGTGGTTTTTCAACACTATCACAAGTGCAAAAAGTGTTTTTTCCACACTAATACAAGTGCAAAAGTGGTTTCCTGCACCAACACAAGTGCGAAAAGTGGTTTTTCAACACTAACACAAGTGCGAAAAGTGGTTTTTCAACACTAACACAAGTGCGAAAAGTGGTTTTTCAACACTATCACAAGTGCAAAAAGTGTTTTTTCCACACTAATACAAGTGCAAAAGTGGTTTTCTGCACCAACACAAGTGCGAAAAGTGGTTTTTCAACACTAACACAAGTGCGAAAAGTGGTTTTTCAACACTAACACAGGTGCGAAAAGTGGTTTTTCAACACTATCACAAGTGCAAAAAGTGTTTTTTCCACACTAATACAAGTGCAAAAGTGGTTTCCTGCACCAACACAAGTGCGAAAAGTGGTTTTTCAACACTAACACAAGTGCGAAAAGTGGTTTTTCAACACTAACACAAGTGCGAAAAGTGGTTTTTCCACACTAATACAAGTGCAAAAGTGGTTTCCTGCACCAACACAAGTGCGAAAAGTGGTTTTTCAACACTAACACAAGTGCGAAAAGTGGTTTTTCAACACTATCACAAGTGCAAAAAGTGTTTTTTCCACACTAATACAAGTGCAAAAGTGGTTTCCTGCACCAACACAAGTGCGAAAAGTGGTTTTTCAACACTAACACAAGTGCGAAAAGTGGTTTTTCAACACTAACACAAGTGCGAAAAGTGGTTTTTCCACACTAATACAAGTGCAAAAGTGGTTTCCTGCACCAACACAAGTGCGAAAAGTGGTTTTTCAACACTAACACAAGTGCAAAAAGTGGTTTTTCAACACTAACACAAGTGCGAAAAGTGGTTTTTCAACACTATCACAAGTGCAAAAAGTGTTTTTTCCACACTAATACAAGTGCAAAAGTGGTTTTCTGCACCAACACAAGTGCGAAAAGTGGTTTTTCAACACTAACACAAGTGCGAAAAGTGGTTTTTCAACACTATCACAAGTGCAAAAAGTGTTTTTTCCACACTAATACAAGTGCAAAAGTGGTTTCCTGCACCAACACAAGTATGAAAAGTGGTTTTTCAACACTAACACAAGTGCGAAAAGTGGTTTTTCAACACTAACACAAGTGCGAAAAGTGGTTTTTCCACACTAATACAAGTGCAAAAGTGGTTTCCTGCACCAACACAAGTGCGAAAAGTGGTTTTTCAACACTAACACAAGTGCAAAAAGTGGTTTTCAACACTAACACAAGCGCAAAAAGTGTTTTTTCCACACTAATACAAGTGCAAAAGTGGTTTCCTGCACCAACACAAGTGCGAAAAGTGGTTTTTCAACACTAACACAAGTGCGAAAAGTGGTTTTTCAACACTAACACAAGTGCGAAAAGTGGTTTTTCCACACTAATACAAGTGCAAAAGTGGTTTCCTGCACCAACACAAGTGCGAAAAGTGGTTTTTCAACACTAACACAAGTGCGAAAAGTGGTTTTTCAACACTATCACAAGTGCAAAAAGTGTTTTTTCCACACTAATACAAGTGCAAAAGTGGTTTCCTGCACCAACACAAGTGCGAAAAGTGGTTTTTCAACACTAACACAAGTGCGAAAAGTGGTTTTTCAACACTAACACAAGTGCGAAAAGTGGTTTTTCCACACTAATACAAGTGCAAAAGTGGTTTCCTGCAGCAACACAAGTGCGAAAAGTGGTTTTTCAACACTAACACAAGTGCGAAAAGTGGTTTTTCAACACTAACACAAGTGCGAAAAGTGGTTTTTCAACACTAACACAAGTGCGAAAAGTGGTTTTTCAACACTATCACAAGTGCAAAAAGTGTTTTTTCCACACTAATACAAGTGCAAAAGTGGTTTTCTGCACCAACACAAGTGCGAAAAGTGGTTTTTCAACACTAACACAAGTGTGAAAAGTGGTTTTTCAAGACTATCACAAGTGCAAAAAGTGTTTTTTCCACACTAATACAAGTGCAAAAGTGGTTTCCTGCACCAACACAAGTGCGAAAAGTGGTTTTTCAACACTAACACAAGTGCGAAAAGTGGTTTTCAACACTAACACAAGTGCGAAAAGTGGTTTTTCCACACTAATACAAGTGCAAAAGTGGTTTCCTGCACCAACACAATTGCGAAAAGTGGTTTTTCAACACTAACACAAGTGCAAAAAGTGGTTTTCAACACTAACACAAGTGCGAAAAGTGGTTTTTCAACACTAACATAAGTGCGAAAAGTGGTTTTTCCACACTAATACAAGTGCAAAAGTGGTTTCCTGCACCAACACAAGTGCGAAAAGTGGTTTTTCAACACTAACACAAGTGTGAAAAGTGGTTTTTCAACACTATCAATTGCAAAAAGTGTTTTTTCCACACTAATACAAGTGCAAAAGTGGTTTCCTGCACCAACACAAGTGCGAAAAGTGGTTTTTCAACACTAACACAAGTGCGAAAAGTGGTTTTTCAACACTAACACAATTGCGAAAAGTGGTTTTTCAACACTATCACAAGTGCAAAAAGTGTTTTTTCCACACTAATACAAGTGCAAAAGTGGTTTCCTGCACCAACACAAGTGCGAAAAGTGGTTTTTCAACAATAACACAAGTGCGAAAAGTGGTTTTTCAACACTAACACAAGTGCGAAAAGTGGTTTTTCAACACTATCACAAGTGCAAAAAGTGTTTTTTCCACACTAATACAAGTGCAAAAGTGGTTTCCTGCACCAACACAAGTGCAAAAAGTGGTTTTTCAACACTAACAGAAGTGCGAAAAGTGGTTTTTCAACACTAACACAAGTGCGAAAAGTGTTTTTTCCACACTAATACAAGTGCAAAAGTGGTTTTCTGCACCAACACAAGTGCGAAAAGTGGTTTTTCAACACTAACACAAGTGCGAAAAGTGGTTTTTCCACACTAATACAAGTGCAAAAGTGGTTTCCTGCACCAACACAAGTGCGAAAAGTGGTTTTTCAACACTAACACAACTGCAAAAAGTATTTTTTCAACACTAACACAAGTGCGAAAAGTGGTTTTTCAATACTAACCCAAGTGCGAAAAGTGGTTTTTCCACACTAGTACAAGTGCAAAAGTGGTTTCCTGCACCAACACTCACGAAAAGTGGTTTTTCCACACTAATACAAGTGCAAAAGTGGTTTCCTGCACCAACACGCACCAACACTGTATTAGTGTGGATTTTCCACACTAATACAAGTGCAAAAGTGGTTTCCTGCACCAACACAAGTGCGAAAAGTGGTTTTTCAACACTAACACAAGTGTGAAAAGTGGTTTTTCAACACTATCACAAGTGCAAAAAGTGTTTTTTCCACACTAATACAAGTGCAAAAGTGGTTTCCTGCACCAACACAAGTGCGAAAAGTGGTTTTTCAACACTAACACAAGTGCGAAAAGTGGTTTTTCAACACTAACACAAGTGCGAATAGTGGTTTTTCCACACTAATACAAGTGCAAAAGTGGTTTCCTGCACCAACACAAGTGCGAAAAGTGGTTTTTCAACACTAACACAAGTGCGAAAAGTGGTTTTTCAACACTAACACAAGTGCGAAAAGTGTTTTTTCCACACTAATACAAGTGCAAAAGTGGTTTCCTGCACCAACACAAGTGCTAAAAGTGGTTTTTCAACACTAACACAAGTGCGAAAAGTGGTTTTTCAACACTATCACAAGCGCAAAAAGTGTTTTTTCCACACTAATACAAGTGCAAAAGTGGTTTCTTGCACCAACACAAGTGCGAAAAGTGGTTTTTCAACAATAACACAAGTGCGAAAAGTGGTTTTTCAACACTAACACAAGTGCGAAAAGTGGTTTTTCAACACTATCACAAGTGCAAAAAGTGTTTTTTCCACACTAATACAAGTGCAAAAGTGGTTTCCTGCACCAACACAAGCACGAAAAGTGGTTTTTCAACACTAACACAAGTGCGAAAAGTGGTTTTTCAACACTAACACAAGTGCGAAAAGTGGTTTTTCCACACTATCACAAGTGCAAAAAGTGTTTTTTCCACACTAATACAAGTGCAAAAGTGGTTTCCTGCACCAACACAAGTGTGAAAAGTGGTTTTTCAACACTAACACAAGTGCGAAAAGTGGTTTTTCAACACTAACACAAGTGCAAAAAGTGGTTTCCTGCACCAACACAAGTGCGAAAAGTGGTTTTTCAACACTAACACAACTGCAAAAAGTGGTTTTTCAACACTAACACAAGTGCGAAAAGTGGTTTTTCAACACTAACCCAAGTGCGAAAAGTGGTTTTTCCACACTAATACAAGTGCAAAAGTGGTTTCCTGCACCAACACTCACGAAAAGTGGTTTTTCCACACTAATACAAGTGCAAAAGTGGTTTCCTGCACCAACACGCACCAACACTGTATTAGTGTGGTTTTTCCACACTAATACAAGTGCAAAAGTGGTTTCCTGCACCAACACAAGTGCGAAAAGTGGTTTTTCAACACTAACACAAGTGTGAAAAGTGGTTTTTCAACACTATCACAAGTGCAAAAAGTGTTTTTTCCACACTAATACAAGTGCAAAAGTGGTTTCCTGCACCAACACAAGTGCGAAAAGTGGTTTTTCAACACTAACACAAGTGCGAAAAGTGGTTTTTCAACACTAACACAAGTGCGAATAGTGGTTTTTCCACACTAATACAAGTGCAAAAGTGGTTTCCTGCACCAACACAAGTGCGAAAAGTGGTTTTTCAACACTAACACAAGTGCGAAAAGTGGTTTTTCAACACTAACACAAGTGCGAAAAGTGTTTTTTCCACACTAATACAAGTGCAAAAGTGGTTTCCTGCACCAACACAAGTGCTAAAAGTGGTTTTTCAACACGAACACAAGTGCGAAAAGTGGTTTTTCAACACTATCACAAGCGCAAAAAGTGTTTTTTCCACACTAATACAAGTGCAAAAGTGGTTTCTTGCACCAACACAAGTGCGAAAAGTGGTTTTTCAACAATAACACAAGTGCGAAAAGTGGTTTTTCAACACGAACACAAGTGCGAAAAGTGGTTTTTCAACACTATCACAAGTGCAAAAAGTGTTTTTTCCACACTAATACAAGTGCAAAAGTGGTTTCCTGCACCAACACAAGCACGAAAAGTGGTTTTTCAACACTAACACAAGTGCGAAAAGTGGTTTTTCAACACTAACACAAGTGCGAAAAGTGGTTTTTCCACACTATCACAAGTGCAAAAAGTGTTTTTTCCACACTAATACAAGTGCAAAAGTGGTTTCCTGCACCAACACAAGTGTGAAAAGTGGTTTTTCAACACTAACACAAGTGCGAAAAGTGGTTTTTCAACACTAACACAAGTGCAAAAAGTGGTTTTTCAACACTATCAGAAGTGCAAAAAGTGTTTTTTCCACACTAATACAAGTGCAAAAGTGGTTTCCTGCACCAACACAAGTGCGAAAAGTGGTTTTTCAACACTAACACAAGTGCGAAAAGTGGTTTTTCAACACTATCACAAGTGCAAAAAGTGTTTTTTCCACACTAATACAAGTGCAAAAGTGGTTTCCTGCATCAACACAAGTGCGAAAAGTGGTTTTTCAACACTATCACAAGTGCAAAAAGTGTTTTTTCCACACTAATACAAGTGCAAAAGTGATTTCCTGCACCAACACAAGTGCGAAAAGTGGTTTTTCAACACTAACACAAGTGCGAAAAGTGGTTTTTCAACACTAACACAAGTGCGAAAAGTGTTTTTTCCACACTAATACAAGTGCAAAAGTGGTTTCCTGCACCAACACAAGTGCGAAAAGTGCTTTTTCAACACTAACACAAGTGCGAAAAGTGGTTTTTCAACACTATCACAAGTGCAAAAAGTGTTTTTTCCACACTAATACAAGTGCAAAAGTGGTTTCCTGCACCAACACAAGTGCGAAAAGTGGTTTTTCAACACTAACACAATTGCGAAAAGTGGTTTTTCAACACTAACACAAGTGCGAAAAGTGGTTTTTCAACACTATCACAAGTGCAAAAAGTGTTTTTTCCACACTAATACAAGTGCAAAAGTGGTTTTCTGCACCAACACAAGTGCGAAAAGTGGTTTTTCAACAATAACACAAGTGCGAAAAGTGGTTTTTCAACACTAACACAAGTGCGAAAAGTGGTTTTTCAACAATAACACAAGTGCGAAAAGTGGTTTTTCAACACTAACACAAGTGCGAAAAGTGGTTTTTCAACACTATCACAAGTGCAAAAAGTGTTTTTTCCACACTAATACAAGTGCAAAAGTGGTTTCCTGCACCAACACAAGTGCGAAAAGTGGTTTTTCAACACTAACAGAAGTGCGAAAAGTGGTTTTTCAACACTAACACAAGTGCGAAAAGTGTTTTTTCCACACTAATACAAGTGCAAAAGTGGTTTTCTGCACCAACACAAGTGCGAAAAGTGGTTTTTCAACACTAACACAAGTGCGAAAAGTGGTTTTTCCACACTAATACAAGTGCAAAAGTGGTTTCCTGCACCAACACAAGTGCGAAAAGTGGTTTTTCAACACTAACACAACTGCAAAAAGTGGTTTTTCAACACTAACACAAGTGCGAAAAGTGGTTTTTCAATACTAACCCAAGTGCGAAAAGTGGTTTTTCCACACTAATACAAGTGCAAAAGTGGTTTCCTGCACCAACACTCACGAAAAGTGGTTTTTCCACACTAATACAAGTGCAAAAGTGGTTTCCTGCACCAACACGCACCAACACTGTATTAGTGTGGATTTTCCACACTAATACAAGTGCAAAAGTGGTTTCCTGCACCAACACAAGTGCGAAAAGTGGTTTTTCAACACTAACACAAGTGTGAAAAGTGGTTTTTCAACACTATCACAAGTGCAAAAAGTGTTTTTTCCACACTAATACAAGTGCAAAAGTGGTTTCCTGCACCAACACAAGTGCGAAAAGTGGTTTTTCAACACTAACACAAGTGCGAAAAGTGGTTTTTCAACACTAACACAAGTGCGAATAGTGGTTTTTCCACACTAATACAAGTGCAAAAGTGGTTTCCTGCACCAACACAAGTGCGAAAAGTGGTTTTTCAACACTAACACAAGTGCGAAAAGTGGTTTTTCAACACTAACACAAGTGCGAAAAGTGTTTTTTCCACACTAATACAAGTGCAAAAGTGGTTTCCTGCACCAACACAAGTGCTAAAAGTGGTTTTTCAACACTAACACAAGTGCGAAAAGTGGTTTTTCAACACTATCACAAGCGCAAAAAGTGTTTTTTCCACACTAATACAAGTGCAAAAGTGGTTTCTTGCACCAACACAAGTGCGAAAAGTGGTTTTTCAACAATAACACAAGTGCGAAAAGTGGTTTTTCAACACTAACACAAGTGCGAAAAGTGGTTTTTCAACACTATCACAAGTGCAAAAAGTGTTTTTTCCACACTAATACAAGTGCAAAAGTGGTTTCCTGCACCAACACAAGCACGAAAAGTGGTTTTTCAACACTAACACAAGTGCGAAAAGTGGTTTTTCAACACTAACACAAGTGCGAAAAGTGGTTTTTCCACACTATCACAAGTGCAAAAAGTGTTTTTTTCCACACTAATACAAGTGCAAAAGTGGTTTCCTGCACCAACACAAGTGTGAAAAGTGGTTTTTCAACACTAACACAAGTGCGAAAAGTGGTTTTTCAACACTAACACAAGTGCAAAAAGTGGTTTTTCAACACTATCACAAGTGCAAAAAGTGTTTTTTCCACACTAATACAAGTGCAAAAGTGGTTTCCTGCACCAACACAAGTGCGAAAAGTGGTTTTTCAACACTAACACAAGTGCGAAAAGTGGTTTTTCAACACTATCACAAGTGCAAAAAGTGTTTTTTCCACACTAATACAAGTGCAAAAGTGGTTTCCTGCATCAACACAAGTGCGAAAAGTGGTTTTTCAACACTATCACAAGTGCAAAAAGTGTTTTTTCCACACTAATACAAGTGCAAAAGTGATTTCCTGCACCAACACAAGTGCAAAAAGTGGTTTTTCAACACTAACACAAGTGCGAAAAGTGGTTTTTCAACACTAACACAAGTGCGAAAAGTGTTTTTTCCACACTAATACAAGTGCAAAAGTGGTTTCCTGCACCAACACAAGTGCGAAAAGTGCTTTTTCAACACTAACACAAGTGCGAAAAGTGGTTTTCCAACACTATCACAAGTGCAAAAAGTGTTTTTTCCACACTAATACAAGTGCAAAAGTGGTTTCCTGCACCAACACAAGTGCGAAAAGTGGTTTTTCAACACTAACACAAGTGCGAAAAGTGGTTTTTCAACACTAACACAAGTGCGAAAAGTGTTTTTTCCACACTAATACAAGTGCAAAAGTGGTTTCCTGCAGCAACACAAGTGCGAAAAGTGGTTTTTCAACACTAACACAAGTGCGAAAAGTGGTTTTTCAACACTAACACAAGTGCGAAAAGTGGTTTTTCAACACTAACACAAGTGCGAAAAGTGGTTTTTCAACACTATCACAAGTGCAAAAAGTGTTTTTTCCACACTAATACAAGTGCAAAAGTGGTTTTCTGCACCAACACAAGTGCGAAAAGTGGTTTTTCAACACTAACACAAGTGTGAAAAGTGGTTTTTCAAGACTATCACAAGTGCAAAAAGTGTTTTTTCCACACTAATACAAGTGCAAAAGTGGTTTCCTGCACCAACACAAGTGCGAAAAGTGGTTTTTCAACACTAACACAAGTGCGAAAAGTGGTTTTCAACACTAACACAAGTGCGAAAAGTGGTTTTTCCACACTAATACAAGTGCAAAAGTGGTTTCCTGCACCAACACAATTGCGAAAAGTGGTTTTTCAACACTAACACAAGTGCAAAAAGTGGTTTTCAACACTAACACAAGTGCGAAAAGTGGTTTTTCAACACTAACATAAGTGCGAAAAGTGGTTTTTCCACACTAATACAAGTGCAAAAGTGGTTTCCTGCACCAACACAAGTGCGAAAAGTGGTTTTTCAACACTAACACAAGTGTGAAAAGTGGTTTTTCAACACTATCAATTGCAAAAAGTGTTTTTTCCACACTAATACAAGTGCAAAAGTGGTTTCCTGCACCAACACAAGTGCGAAAAGTGGTTTTTCAACACTAACACAAGTGCGAAAAGTGGTTTTTCAACACTAACACAATTGCGAAAAGTGGTTTTTCAACACTATCACAAGTGCAAAAAGTGTTTTTTCCACACTAATACAAGTGCAAAAGTGGTTTCCTGCACCAACACAAGTGCGAAAAGTGGTTTTTCAACAATAACACAAGTGCGAAAAGTGGTTTTTCAACACTAACACAAGTGCGAAAAGTGGTTTTTCAACACTATCACAAGTGCAAAAAGTGTTTTTTCCACACTAATACAAGTGCAAAAGTGGTTTCCTGCACCAACACAAGTGCGAAAAGTGGTTTTTCAACACTAACAGAAGTGCGAAAAGTGGTTTTTCAACACTAACACAAGTGCGAAAAGTGTTTTTTCCACACTAATACAAGTGCAAAAGTGGTTTTCTGCACCAACACAAGTGCGAAAAGTGGTTTTTCAACACTAACACAAGTGCGAAAAGTGGTTTTTCCACACTAATACAAGTGCAAAAGTGGTTTCCTGCACCAACACAAGTGCGAAAAGTGGTTTTTCAACACTAACACAAGTGCGAAAAGTGGTTTTTCAACACTAACACAAGTGCGAATAGTGGTTTTTCCACACTAATACAAGTGCAAAAGTGGTTTCCTGCACCAACACAAGTGCGAAAAGTGGTTTTTCAACACTAACACAAGTGCGAAAAGTGGTTTTTCAACACTAACACAAGTGCGAAAAGTGTTTTTTCCACACTAATACAAGTGCAAAAGTGGTTTCCTGCACCAACACAAGTGCTAAAAGTGGTTTTTCAACACGAACACAAGTGCGAAAAGTGGTTTTTCAACACTATCACAAGCGCAAAAAGTGTTTTTTCCACACTAATACAAGTGCAAAAGTGGTTTCTTGCACCAACACAAGTGCGAAAAGTGGTTTTTCAACAATAACACAAGTGCGAAAAGTGGTTTTTCAACACGAACACAAGTGCGAAAAGTGGTTTTTCAACACTATCACAAGTGCAAAAAGTGTTTTTTCCACACTAATACAAGTGCAAAAGTGGTTTCCTGCACCAACACAAGTGCGAAAAGTGGTTTTTCAACACTAACACAAGTGCGAAAAGTGGTTTTTCAACACTAACACAAGTGCGAAAAGTGTTTTTTCCACACTAATACAAGTGCAAAAGTGGTTTCCTGCACCAACACAAGTGCGAAAAGTGCTTTTTCAACACTAACACAAGTGCGAAAAGTGGTTTTTCAACACTATCACAAGTGCAAAAAGTGTTTTTTCCACACTAATACAAGTGCAAAAGTGGTTTCCTGCACCAACACAAGTGCGAAAAGTGGTTTTTCAACACTAACACAATTGCGAAAAGTGGTTTTTCAACACTAACACAAGTGCGAAAAGTGGTTTTTCAACACTATCACAAGTGCAAAAAGTGTTTTTTCCACACTAATACAAGTGCAAAAGTGGTTTTCTGCACCAACACAAGTGCGAAAAGTGGTTTTTCAACAATAACACAAGTGCGAAAAGTGGTTTTTCAACACTATCACAAGTGCAAAAAGTGTTTTTTCCACACTAATACAAGTGCAAAAGTGGTTTCCTGCACCAACACAAGTGCGAAAAGTGGTTTTTCAACACTAACAGAAGTGCGAAAAGTGGTTTTTCAACACTAACACAAGTGCGAAAAGTGTTTTTTCCACACTAATACAAGTGCAAAAGTGGTTTTCTGCACCAACACAAGTGCGAAAAGTGGTTTTTCAACACTAACACAAGTGCGAAAAGTGGTTTTTCCACACTAATACAAGTGCAAAAGTGGTTTCCTGCACCAACACAAGTGCGAAAAGTGGTTTTTCAACACTAACACAACTGCAAAAAGTGGTTTTTCAACACTAACACAAGTGCGAAAAGTGGTTTTTCAATACTAACCCAAGTGCGAAAAGTGGTTTTTCCACACTAATACAAGTGCAAAAGTGGTTTCCTGCACCAACACTCACGAAAAGTGGTTTTTCCACACTAATACAAGTGCAAAAGTGGTTTCCTGCACCAACACGCACCAACACTGTATTAGTGTGGATTTTCCACACTAATACAAGTGCAAAAGTGGTTTCCTGCACCAACACAAGTGCGAAAAGTGGTTTTTCAACACTAACACAAGTGTGAAAAGTGGTTTTTCAACACTATCACAAGTGCAAAAAGTGTTTTTTCCACACTAATACAAGTGCAAAAGTGGTTTCCTGCACCAACACAAGTGCGAAAAGTGGTTTTTCAACACTAACACAAGTGCGAAAAGTGGTTTTTCAACACTAACACAAGTGCGAATAGTGGTTTTTCCACACTAATACAAGTGCAAAAGTGGTTTCCTGCACCAACACAAGTGCGAAAAGTGGTTTTTCAACACTAACACAAGTGCGAAAAGTGGTTTTTCAACACTAACACAAGTGCGAAAAGTGTTTTTTCCACACTAATACAAGTGCAAAAGTGGTTTCCTGCACCAACACAAGTGCTAAAAGTGGTTTTTCAACACTAACACAAGTGCGAAAAGTGGTTTTTCAACACTATCACAAGCGCAAAAAGTGTTTTTTCCACACTAATACAAGTGCAAAAGTGGTTTCTTGCACCAACACAAGTGCGAAAAGTGGTTTTTCAACAATAACACAAGTGCGAAAAGTGGTTTTTCAACACTAACACAAGTGCGAAAAGTGGTTTTTCAACACTATCACAAGTGCAAAAAGTGTTTTTTCCACACTAATACAAGTGCAAAAGTGGTTTCCTGCACCAACACAAGCACGAAAAGTGGTTTTTCAACACTAACACAAGTGCGAAAAGTGGTTTTTCAACACTAACACAAGTGCGAAAAGTGGTTTTTCCACACTATCACAAGTGCAAAAAGTGTTTTTTTCCACACTAATACAAGTGCAAAAGTGGTTTCCTGCACCAACACAAGTGTGAAAAGTGGTTTTTCAACACTAACACAAGTGCGAAAAGTGGTTTTTCAACACTAACACAAGTGCAAAAAGTGGTTTTTCAACACTATCACAAGTGCAAAAAGTGTTTTTTCCACACTAATACAAGTGCAAAAGTGGTTTCCTGCACCAACACAAGTGCGAAAAGTGGTTTTTCAACACTAACACAAGTGCGAAAAGTGGTTTTTCAACACTATCACAAGTGCAAAAAGTGTTTTTTCCACACTAATACAAGTGCAAAAGTGGTTTCCTGCATCAACACAAGTGCGAAAAGTGGTTTTTCAACACTATCACAAGTGCAAAAAGTGTTTTTTCCACACTAATACAAGTGCAAAAGTGATTTCCTGCACCAACACAAGTGCAAAAAGTGGTTTTTCAACACTAACACAAGTGCGAAAAGTGGTTTTTCAACACTAACACAAGTGCGAAAAGTGTTTTTTCCACACTACAAGTGCAAAAGTGGTTTCCTGCACCAACACAAGTGCGAAAAGTGCTTTTTCAACACTAACACAAGTGCGAAAAGTGGTTTTCCAACACTATCACAAGTGCAAAAAGTGTTTTTTCCACACTAATACAAGTGCAAAAGTGGTTTCCTGCACCAACACAAGTGCGAAAAGTGGTTTTTCAACACTAACACAAGTGCGAAAAGTGGTTTTTCAACACTAACACAAGTGCGAAAAGTGTTTTTTCCACACTAATACAAGTGCAAAAGTGGTTTCCTGCAGCAACACAAGTGCGAAAAGTGGTTTTTCAACACTAACACAAGTGCGAAAAGTGGTTTTTCAACACTAACACAAGTGCGAAAAGTGGTTTTTCAACACTAACACAAGTGCGAAAAGTGGTTTTTCAACACTATCACAAGTGCAAAAAGTGTTTTTTCCACACTAATACAAGTGCAAAAGTGGTTTTCTGCACCAACACAAGTGCGAAAAGTGGTTTTTCAACACTAACACAAGTGTGAAAAGTGGTTTTTCAAGACTATCACAAGTGCAAAAAGTGTTTTTTCCACACTAATACAAGTGCAAAAGTGGTTTCCTGCACCAACACAAGTGCGAAAAGTGGTTTTTCAACACTAACACAAGTGCGAAAAGTGGTTTTCAACACTAACACAAGTGCGAAAAGTGGTTTTTCCACACTAATACAAGTGCAAAAGTGGTTTCCTGCACCAACACAATTGCGAAAAGTGGTTTTTCAACACTAACACAAGTGCAAAAAGTGGTTTTCAACACTAACACAAGTGCGAAAAGTGGTTTTTCAACACTAACATAAGTGCGAAAAGTGGTTTTTCCACACTAATACAAGTGCAAAAGTGGTTTCCTGCACCAACACAAGTGCGAAAAGTGGTTTTTCAACACTAACACAAGTGTGAAAAGTGGTTTTTCAACACTATCAATTGCAAAAAGTGTTTTTTCCACACTAATACAAGTGCAAAAGTGGTTTCCTGCACCAACACAAGTGCGAAAAGTGGTTTTTCAACACTAACACAAGTGCGAAAAGTGGTTTTTCAACACTAACACAATTGCGAAAAGTGGTTTTTCAACACTATCACAAGTGCAAAAAGTGTTTTTTCCACACTAATACAAGTGCAAAAGTGGTTTCCTGCACCAACACAAGTGCGAAAAGTGGTTTTTCAACAATAACACAAGTGCGAAAAGTGGTTTTTCAACACTAACACAAGTGCGAAAAGTGGTTTTTCAACACTATCACAAGTGCAAAAAGTGTTTTTTCCACACTAATACAAGTGCAAAAGTGGTTTCCTGCACCAACACAAGTGCGAAAAGTGGTTTTTCAACACTAACAGAAGTGCGAAAAGTGGTTTTTCAACACTAACACAAGTGCGAAAAGTGTTTTTTCCACACTAATACAAGTGCAAAAGTGGTTTTCTGCACCAACACAAGTGCGAAAAGTGGTTTTTCAACACTAACACAAGTGCGAAAAGTGGTTTTTCCACACTAATACAAGTGCAAAAGTGGTTTCCTGCACCAACACAAGTGCGAAAAGTGGTTTTTCAACACTAACACAAGTGCGAAAAGTGGTTTTTCAACACTAACACAAGTGCGAATAGTGGTTTTTCCACACTAATACAAGTGCAAAAGTGGTTTCCTGCACCAACACAAGTGCGAAAAGTGGTTTTTCAACACTAACACAAGTGCGAAAAGTGGTTTTTCAACACTAACACAAGTGCGAAAAGTGTTTTTTCCACACTAATACAAGTGCAAAAGTGGTTTCCTGCACCAACACAAGTGCTAAAAGTGGTTTTTCAACACGAACACAAGTGCGAAAAGTGGTTTTTCAACACTATCACAAGCGCAAAAAGTGTTTTTTCCACACTAATACAAGTGCAAAAGTGGTTTCTTGCACCAACACAAGTGCGAAAAGTGGTTTTTCAACAATAACACAAGTGCGAAAAGTGGTTTTTCAACACGAACACAAGTGCGAAAAGTGGTTTTTCAACACTATCACAAGTGCAAAAAGTGTTTTTTCCACACTAATACAAGTGCAAAAGTGGTTTCCTGCACCAACACAAGTGCGAAAAGTGGTTTTTCAACACTAACACAAGTGCGAAAAGTGGTTTTTCAACACTAACACAAGTGCGAAAAGTGTTTTTTCCACACTAATACAAGTGCAAAAGTGGTTTCCTGCACCAACACAAGTGCGAAAAGTGCTTTTTCAACACTAACACAAGTGCGAAAAGTGGTTTTTCAACACTATCACAAGTGCAAAAAGTGTTTTTTCCACACTAATACAAGTGCAAAAGTGGTTTCCTGCACCAACACAAGTGCGAAAAGTGGTTTTTCAACACTAACACAATTGCGAAAAGTGGTTTTTCAACACTAACACAAGTGCGAAAAGTGATTTTTCAACACTATCACAAGTGCAAAAAGTGTTTTTTCCACACTAATACAAGTGCAAAAGTGGTTTTCTGCACCAACACAAGTGCGAAAAGTGGTTTTTCAACAATAACACAAGTGCGAAAAGTGGTTTTTCAACACTAACACAAGTGCGAAAAGTGGTTTTTCAACAATAACACAAGTGCGAAAAGTGGTTTTTCAACACTAACACAAGTGCGAAAAGTGGTTTTTCAACACTATCACAAGTGCAAAAAGTGTTTTTTCCACACTAATACAAGTGCAAAAGTGGTTTCCTGCACCAACACAAGTGCGAAAAGTGGTTTTTCAACACTAACAGAAGTGCGAAAAGTGGTTTTTCAACACTAACACAAGTGCGAAAAGTGTTTTTTCCACACTAATACAAGTGCAAAAGTGGTTTTCTGCACCAACACAAGTGCGAAAAGTGGTTTTTCAACACTAACACAAGTGCGAAAAGTGGTTTTTCCACACTAATACAAGTGCAAAAGTGGTTTCCTGCACCAACACAAGTGCGAAAAGTGGTTTTTCAACACTAACACAACTGCAAAAAGTGGTTTTTCAACACTAACACAAGTGCGAAAAGTGGTTTTTCAATACTAACCCAAGTGCGAAAAGTGGTTTTTCCACACTAATACAAGTGCAAAAGTGGTTTCCTGCACCAACACTCACGAAAAGTGGTTTTTCCACACTAATACAAGTGCAAAAGTGGTTTCCTGCACCAACACGCACCAACACTGTATTAGTGTGGATTTTCCACACTAATACAAGTGCAAAAGTGGTTTCCTGCACCAACACAAGTGCGAAAAGTGGTTTTTCAACACTAACACAAGTGTGAAAAGTGGTTTTTCAACACTATCACAAGTGCAAAAAGTGTTTTTTCCACACTAATACAAGTGCAAAAGTGGTTTCCTGCACCAACACAAGTGCGAAAAGTGGTTTTTCAACACTAACACAAGTGCGAAAAGTGGTTTTTCAACACTAACACAAGTGCGAATAGTGGTTTTTCCACACTAATACAAGTGCAAAAGTGGTTTCCTGCACCAACACAAGTGCGAAAAGTGGTTTTTCAACACTAACACAAGTGCGAAAAGTGGTTTTTCAACACTAACACAAGTGCGAAAAGTGTTTTTTCCACACTAATACAAGTGCAAAAGTGGTTTCCTGCACCAACACAAGTGCTAAAAGTGGTTTTTCAACACTAACACAGGTGCGAAAAGTGGTTTTTCAACACTATCACAAGCGCAAAAAGTGTTTTTTCCACACTAATACAAGTGCAAAAGTGGTTTCTTGCACCAACACAAGTGCGAAAAGTGGTTTTTCAACAATAACACAAGTGCGAAAAGTGGTTTTTCAACACTAACACAAGTGCGAAAAGTGGTTTTTCAACACTATCACAAGTGCAAAAAGTGTTTTTTCCACACTAATACAAGTGCAAAAGTGGTTTCCTGCACCAACACAAGCACGAAAAGTGGTTTTTCAACACTAACACAAGTGCGAAAAGTGGTTTTTCAACACTAACACAAGTGCGAAAAGTGGTTTTTCCACACTATCACAAGTGCAAAAAGTGTTTTTTTCCACACTAATACAAGTGCAAAAGTGGTTTCCTGCACCAACACAAGTGTGAAAAGTGGTTTTTCAACACTAACACAAGTGCGAAAAGTGGTTTTTCAACACTAACACAAGTGCAAAAAGTGGTTTTTCAACACTATCACAAGTGCAAAAAGTGTTTTTTCCACACTAATACAAGTGCAAAAGTGGTTTCCTGCACCAACACAAGTGCGAAAAGTGGTTTTTCAACACTAACACAAGTGCGAAAAGTGGTTTTTCAACACTATCACAAGTGCAAAAAGTGTTTTTTCCACACTAATACAAGTGCAAAAGTGGTTTCCTGCATCAACACAAGTGCGAAAAGTGGTTTTTCAACACTATCACAAGTGCAAAAAGTGTTTTTTCCACACTAATACAAGTGCAAAAGTGATTTCCTGCACCAACACAAGTGCAAAAAGTGGTTTTTCAACACTAACACAAGTGCGAAAAGTGGTTTTTCAACACTAACACAAGTGCGAAAAGTGTTTTTTCCACACTAATACAAGTGCAAAAGTGGTTTCCTGCACCAACACAAGTGCGAAAAGTGCTTTTTCAACACTAACACAAGTGCGAAAAGTGGTTTTCCAACACTATCACAAGTGCAAAAAGTGTTTTTTCCACACTAATACAAGTGCAAAAGTGGTTTCCTGCACCAACACAAGTGCGAAAAGTGGTTTTTCAACACTAACACAAGTGCGAAAAGTGGTTTTTCAACACTAACACAAGTGCGAAAAGTGTTTTTTCCACACTAATACAAGTGCAAAAGTGGTTTCCTGCAGCAACACAAGTGCGAAAAGTGGTTTTTCAACACTAACACAAGTGCGAAAAGTGGTTTTTCAACACTAACACAAGTGCGAAAAGTGGTTTTTCAACACTAACACAAGTGCGAAAAGTGGTTTTTCAACACTATCACAAGTGCAAAAAGTGTTTTTTCCACACTAATACAAGTGCAAAAGTGGTTTTCTGCACCAACACAAGTGCGAAAAGTGGTTTTTCAACACTAACACAAGTGTGAAAAGTGGTTTTTCAAGACTATCACAAGTGCAAAAAGTGTTTTTTCCACACTAATACAAGTGCAAAAGTGGTTTCCTGCACCAACACAAGTGCGAAAAGTGGTTTTTCAACACTAACACAAGTGCGAAAAGTGGTTTTCAACACTAACACAAGTGCGAAAAGTGGTTTTTCCACACTAATACAAGTGCAAAAGTGGTTTCCTGCACCAACACAATTGCGAAAAGTGGTTTTTCAACACTAACACAAGTGCAAAAAGTGGTTTTCAACACTAACACAAGTGCGAAAAGTGGTTTTTCAACACTAACATAAGTGCGAAAAGTGGTTTTTCCACACTAATACAAGTGCAAAAGTGGTTTCCTGCACCAACACAAGTGCGAAAAGTGGTTTTTCAACACTAACACAAGTGTGAAAAGTGGTTTTTCAACACTATCAATTGCAAAAAGTGTTTTTTCCACACTAATACAAGTGCAAAAGTGGTTTCCTGCACCAACACAAGTGCGAAAAGTGGTTTTTCAACACTAACACAAGTGCGAAAAGTGGTTTTTCAACACTAACACAATTGCGAAAAGTGGTTTTTCAACACTATCACAAGTGCAAAAAGTGTTTTTTCCACACTAATACAAGTGCAAAAGTGGTTTCCTGCACCAACACAAGTGCGAAAAGTGGTTTTTCAACAATAACACAAGTGCGAAAAGTGGTTTTTCAACACTAACACAAGTGCGAAAAGTGGTTTTTCAACACTATCACAAGTGCAAAAAGTGTTTTTTCCACACTAATACAAGTGCAAAAGTGGTTTCCTGCACCAACACAAGTGCGAAAAGTGGTTTTTCAACACTAACAGAAGTGCGAAAAGTGGTTTTTCAACACTAACACAAGTGCGAAAAGTGTTTTTTCCACACTAATACAAGTGCAAAAGTGGTTTTCTGCACCAACACAAGTGCGAAAAGTGGTTTTTCAACACTAACACAAGTGCAAAAAGTGGTTTTTCCACACTAATACAAGTGCAAAAGTGGTTTCCTGCACCAACACAAGTGCGAAAAGTGGTTTTTCAACACTAACACAAGTGCGAAAAGTGGTTTTTCAACACTAACACAAGTGCGAATAGTGGTTTTTCCACACTAATACAAGTGCAAAAGTGGTTTCCTGCACCAACACAAGTGCGAAAAGTGGTTTTTCAACACTAACACAAGTGCGAAAAGTGGTTTTTCAACACTAACACAAGTGCGAAAAGTGTTTTTTCCACACTAATACAAGTGCAAAAGTGGTTTCCTGCACCAACACAAGTGCTAAAAGTGGTTTTTCAACACGAACACAAGTGCGAAAAGTGGTTTTTCAACACTATCACAAGCGCAAAAAGTGTTTTTTCCACACTAATACAAGTGCAAAAGTGGTTTCTTGCACCAACACAAGTGCGAAAAGTGGTTTTTCAACAATAACACAAGTGCGAAAAGTGGTTTTTCAACACGAACACAAGTGCGAAAAGTGGTTTTTCAACACTATCACAAGTGCAAAAAGTGTTTTTTCCACACTAATACAAGTGCAAAAGTGGTTTCCTGCACCAACACAAGCACGAAAAGTGGTTTTTCAACACTAACACAAGTGCGAAAAGTGGTTTTTCAACACTAACACAAGTGCGAAAAGTGGTTTTTCCACACTATCACAAGTGCAAAAAGTGTTTTTTCCACACTAATACAAGTGCAAAAGTGGTTTCCTGCACCAACACAAGTGTGAAAAGTGGTTTTTCAACACTAACACAAGTGCGAAAAGTGGTTTTTCAACACTAACACAAGTGCAAAAAGTGGTTTTTCAACACTATCAGAAGTGCAAAAAGTGTTTTTTCCACACTAATACAAGTGCAAAAGTGGTTTCCTGCACCAACACAAGTGCGAAAAGTGGTTTTTCAACACTAACACAAGTGCGAAAAGTGGTTTTTCAACACTATCACAAGTGCAAAAAGTGTTTTTTCCACACTAATACAAGTGCAAAAGTGGTTTCCTGCATCAACACAAGTGCGAAAAGTGGTTTTTCAACACTATCACAAGTGCAAAAAGTGTTTTTTCCACACTAATACAAGTGCAAAAGTGATTTCCTGCACCAACACAAGTGCGAAAAGTGGTTTTTCAACACTAACACAAGTGCGAAAAGTGGTTTTTCAACACTAACACAAGTGCGAAAAGTGTTTTTTCCACACTAATACAAGTGCAAAAGTGGTTTCCTGCACCAACACAAGTGCGAAAAGTGCTTTTTCAACACTAACACAAGTGCGAAAAGTGGTTTTTCAACACTATCACAAGTGCAAAAAGTGTTTTTTCCACACTAATACAAGTGCAAAAGTGGTTTCCTGCACCAACACAAGTGCGAAAAGTGGTTTTTCAACACTAACACAAGTGCGAAAAGTGGTTTTTCAACACTAACACAAGTGCGAAAAGTGGTTTTTCAACACTATCACAAGTGCAAAAAGTGTTTTTTCCACACTAATACAAGTGCAAAAGTGGTTTTCTGCACCAACACAAGTGCGAAAAGTGGTTTTTCAACAATAACACAAGTGCGAAAAGTGGTTTTTCAACACTAACACAAGTGCGAAAAGTGGTTTTTCAACAATAACACAAGTGCGAAAAGTGGTTTTTCAACACTAACACAAGTGCGAAAAGTGGTTTTTCAACACTATCACAAGTGCAAAAAGTGTTTTTTCCACACTAATACAAGTGCAAAAGTGGTTTCCTGCACCAACACAAGTGCGAAAAGTGGTTTTTCAACACTAACAGAAGTGCGAAAAGTGGTTTTTCAACACTAACACAAGTGCGAAAAGTGTTTTTTCCACACTAATACAAGTGCAAAAGTGGTTTTCTGCACCAACACAAGTGCGAAAAGTGGTTTTTCAACACTAACACAAGTGCGAAAAGTGGTTTTTCCACACTAATACAAGTGCAAAAGTGGTTTCCTGCACCAACACAAGTGCGAAAAGTGGTTTTTCAACACTAACACAACTGCAAAAAGTGGTTTTTCAACACTAACACAAGTGCGAAAAGTGGTTTTTCAATATTAACCCAAGTGCGAAAAGTGGTTTTTCCACACTAATACAAGTGCAAAAGTGGTTTCCTGCACCAACACTCACGAAAAGTGGTTTTTCCACACTAATACAAGTGCAAAAGTGGTTTCCTGCACCAACACGCACCAACACTGTATTAGTGTGGATTTTCCACACTAATACAAGTGCAAAAGTGGTTTCCTGCACCAACACAAGTGCGAAAAGTGGTTTTTCAACACTAACACAAGTGTGAAAAGTGGTTTTTCAACACTATCACAAGTGCAAAAAGTGTTTTTTCCACACTAATACAAGTGCAAAAGTGGTTTCCTGCACCAACACAAGTGCGAAAAGTGGTTTTTCAACACTAACACAAGTGCGAAAAGTGGTTTTTCAACACTAACACAAGTGCGAATAGTGGTTTTTCCACACTAATACAAGTGCAAAAGTGGTTTCCTGCACCAACACAAGTGCGAAAAGTGGTTTTTCAACACTAACACAAGTGCGAAAAGTGGTTTTTCAACACTAACACAAGTGCGAAAAGTGTTTTTTCCACACTAATACAAGTGCAAAAGTGGTTTCCTGCACCAACACAAGTGCTAAAAGTGGTTTTTCAACACTAACACAAGTGCGAAAAGTGGTTTTTCAACACTATCACAAGCGCAAAAAGTGTTTTTTCCACACTAATACAAGTGCAAAAGTGGTTTCTTGCACCAACACAAGTGCGAAAAGTGGTTTTTCAACAATAACACAAGTGCGAAAAGTGGTTTTTCAACACTAACACAAGTGCGAAAAGTGGTTTTTCAACACTATCACAAGTGCAAAAAGTGTTTTTCCACACTAATACAAGTGCAAAAGTGGTTTCCTGCACCAACACAAGCACGAAAAGTGGTTTTTCAACACTAACACAAGTGCGAAAAGTGGTTTTTCAACACTAACACAAGTGCGAAAAGTGGTTTTTCCACACTATCACAAGTGCAAAAAGTGTTTTTTTCCACACTAATACAAGTGCAAAAGTGGTTTCCTGCACCAACACAAGTGTGAAAAGTGGTTTTTCAACACTAACACAAGTGCGAAAAGTGGTTTTTCAACACTAACACAAGTGCAAAAAGTGGTTTTTCAACACTATCACAAGTGCAAAAAGTGTTTTTTCCACACTAATACAAGTGCAAAAGTGGTTTCCTGCACCAACACAAGTGCGAAAAGTGGTTTTTCAACACTAACACAAGTGCGAAAAGTGGTTTTTCAACACTATCACAAGTGCAAAAAGTGTTTTTTCCACACTAATACAAGTGCAAAAGTGGTTTCCTGCATCAACACAAGTGCGAAAAGTGGTTTTTCAACACTATCACAAGTGCAAAAAGTGTTTTTTCCACACTAATACAAGTGCAAAAGTGATTTCCTGCACCAACACAAGTGCGAAAAGTGGTTTTTCAACACTAACACAAGTGCGAAAAGTGGTTTTTCAACACTAACACAAGTGCGAAAAGTGTTTTTTCCACACTAATACAAGTGCAAAAGTGGTTTCCTGCACCAACACAAGTGCGAAAAGTGCTTTTTCAACACTAACACAAGTGCGAAAAGTGGTTTTTCAACACTATCACAAGTGCAAAAAGTGTTTTTTCCACACTAATACAAGTGCAAAAGTGGTTTCCTGCACCAACACAAGTGCGAAAAGTGGTTTTTCAACACTAACACAAGTGCGAAAAGTGGTTTTTCAACACTAACACAAGTGCGAAAAGTGTTTTTTCCACACTAATACAAGTGCAAAAGTGGTTTCCTGCAGCAACACAAGTGCGAAAAGTGGTTTTTCAACACTAACACAAGTGCGAAAAGTGGTTTTTCAACACTAACACAAGTGCGAAAAGTGGTTTTTCAACACTAACACAAGTGCGAAAAGTGGTTTTTCAACACTATCACAAGTGCAAAAAGTGTTTTTTCCACACTAATACAAGTGCAAAAGTGGTTTTCTGCACCAACACAAGTGCGAAAAGTGGTTTTTCAACACTAACACAAGTGTGAAAAGTGGTTTTTCAAGACTATCACAAGTGCAAAAAGTGTTTTTTCCACACTAATACAAGTGCAAAAGTGGTTTCCTGCACCAACACAAGTGCGAAAAGTGGTTTTTCAACACTAACACAAGTGCGAAAAGTGGTTTTCAACACTAACACAAGTGCGAAAAGTGGTTTTTCCACACTAATACAAGTGCAAAAGTGGTTTCCTGCACCAACACAATTGCGAAAAGTGGTTTTTCAACACTAACACAAGTGCAAAAAGTGGTTTTCAACACTAACACAAGTGCGAAAAGTGGTTTTTCAACACTAACATAAGTGCGAAAAGTGGTTTTTCCACACTAATACAAGTGCAAAAGTGGTTTCCTGCACCAACACAAGTGCGAAAAGTGGTTTTTCAACACTAACACAAGTGTGAAAAGTGGTTTTTCAACACTATCAATTGCAAAAAGTGTTTTTTCCACACTAATACAAGTGCAAAAGTGGTTTCCTGCACCAACACAAGTGCGAAAAGTGGTTTTTCAACACTAACACAAGTGCGAAAAGTGGTTTTTCAACACTAACACAATTGCGAAAAGTGGTTTTTCAACACTATCACAAGTGCAAAAAGTGTTTTTTCCACACTAATACAAGTGCAAAAGTGGTTTCCTGCACCAACACAAGTGCGAAAAGTGGTTTTTCAACAATAACACAAGTGCGAAAAGTGGTTTTTCAACACTAACACAAGTGCGAAAAGTGGTTTTTCAACACTATCACAAGTGCAAAAAGTGTTTTTTCCACACTAATACAAGTGCAAAAGTGGTTTCCTGCACCAACACAAGTGCGAAAAGTGGTTTTTCAACACTAACAGAAGTGCGAAAAGTGGTTTTTCAACACTAACACAAGTGCGAAAAGTGTTTTTTCCACACTAATACAAGTGCAAAAGTGGTTTTCTGCACCAACACAAGTGCGAAAAGTGGTTTTTCAACACTAACACAAGTGCGAAAAGTGGTTTTTCCACACTAATACAAGTGCAAAAGTGGTTTCCTGCACCAACACAAGTGCGAAAAGTGGTTTTTCAACACTAACACAACTGCAAAAAGTGGTTTTTCAACACTAACACAAGTGCGAAAAGTGGTTTTTCAACACTAACCCAAGTGCGAAAAGTGGTTTTTCCACACTAATACAAGTGCAAATGTGGTTTCCTGCACCAACACTCACGAAAAGTGGTTTTTCCACACTAATACAAGTGCAAAAGTGGTTTCCTGCACCAACACGCACCAACACTGTATTAGTGTGGTTTTTCCACACTAATACAAGTGCAAAAGTGGTTTCCTGCACCAACACAAGTGCGAAAAGTGGTTTTTCAACACTAACACAAGTGTGAAAAGTGGTTTTTCAACACTATCACAAGTGCAAAAAGTGTTTTTTCCACACTAATACAAGTGCAAAAGTGGTTTCCTGCACCAACACAAGTGCGAAAAGTGGTTTTTCAACACTAACACAAGTGCGAAAAGTGGTTTTTCAACACTAACACAAGTGCGAATAGTGGTTTTGCCACACTAATACAAGTGCAAAAGTGGTTTCCTGCACCAACACAAGTGCGAAAAGTGGTTTTTCAACACTAACACAAGTGCGAAAAGTGGTTTTTCAACACTAACACAAGTGCGAAAAGTGTTTTTTCCACACTAATACAAGTGCAAAAGTGGTTTCCTGCACCAACACAAGTGCTAAAAGTGGTTTTTCAACACTAACACAAGTGCGAAAAGTGGTTTTTCAACACTATCACAAGCGCAAAAAGTGTTTTTTCCACACTAATACAAGTGCAAAAGTGGTTTCTTGCACCAACACAAGTGCGAAAAGTGGTTTTTCAACAATAACACAAGTGCGAAAAGTGGTTTTTCAACACGAACACAAGTGCGAAAAGTGGTTTTTCAACACTATCACAAGTGCAAAAAGTGTTTTTTCCACACTAATACAAGTGCAAAAGTGGTTTCCTGCACCAACACAAGCACGAAAAGTGGTTTTTCAACACTAACACAAGTGCGAAAAGTGGTTTTTCAACACTAACACAAGTGCGAAAAGTGGTTTTTCCACACTATCACAAGTGCAAAAAGTGTTTTTTCCACACTAATACAAGTGCAAAAGTGGTTTCCTGCACCAACACAAGTGTGAAAAGTGGTTTTTCAACACTAACACAAGTGCGAAAAGTGGTTTTTCAACACTAACACAAGTGCGAATAGTGGTTTTTCCACACTAATACAAGTGCAAAAGTGGTTTCCTGCACCAACACAAGTGCGAAAAGTGGTTTTTCAACACTAACACAAGTGCGAAAAGTGGTTTTTCAACACTAACACAAGTGCGAAAAGTGTTTTATCCACACTAATACAAGTGCAAAAGTGGTTTCCTGCACCAACACAAGTGCTAAAAGTGGTTTTTCAACACTAACACAAGTGCGAAAAGTGGTTTTTCAACACTATCACAAGCGCAAAAAGTGTTTTTTCCACACTAATACAAGTGCAAAAGTGGTTTCTTGCACCAACACAAGTGCGAAAAGTGGTTTTTCAACAATAACACAAGTGCGAAAAGTGGTTTTTCAACACTAACACAAGTGCGAAAAGTGGTTTTTCAACACTATCACAAGTGCAAAAAGTGTTTTTTCCACACTAATACAAGTGCAAAAGTGGTTTCCTGCACCAACACAAGCACGAAAAGTGGTTTTTCAACACTAACACAAGTGCGAAAAGTGGTTTTTCAACACTAACACAAGTGCGAAAAGTGGTTTTTCCACACTATCACAAGTGCAAAAAGTGTTTTTTTCCACACTAATACAAGTGAAAAAGTGGTTTCCTGCACCAACACAAGTGTGAAAAGTGGTTTTTCAACACTAACACAAGTGCGAAAAGTGGTTTTTCAACACTAACACAAGTGCAAAAAGTGGTTTTTCAACACTATCACAAGTGCAAAAAGTGTTTTTTCCACACTAATACAAGTGCAAAAGTGGTTTCCTGCACCAACACAAGTGCGAAAAGTGGTTTTTCAACACTAACACAAGTGCGAAAAGTGGTTTTTCAACACTATCACAAGTGCAAAAAGTGTTTTTTCCACACTAATACAAGTGCAAAAGTGGTTTCCTGCATCAACACAAGTGCGAAAAGTGGTTTTTCAACACTATCACAAGTGCAAAAAGTGTTTTTTCCACACTAATACAAGTGCAAAAGTGATTTCCTGCACCAACACAAGTGCGAAAAGTGGTTTTTCAACACTAACACAAGTGCGAAAAGTGGTTTTTCAACACTAACACAAGTGCGAAAAGTGTTTTTTCCACACTAATACAAGTGCAAAAGTGGTTTCCTGCACCAACACAAGTGCGAAAAGTGCTTTTTCAACACTAACACAAGTGCGAAAAGTGGTTTTTCAACACTATCACAAGTGCAAAAAGTGTTTTTTCCACACTAATACAAGTGCAAAAGTGGTTTCCTGCACCAACACAAGTGCGAAAAGTGGTTTTTCAACACTAACACAAGTGCGAAAAGTGGTTTTTCAACACTAACACAAGTGCGAAAAGTGTTTTTTCCACACTAATACAAGTGCAAAAGTGGTTTCCTGCAGCAACACAAGTGCGAAAAGTGGTTTTTCAACACTAACACAAGTGCGAAAAGTGGTTTTTCAACACTAACACAAGTGCGAAAAGTGGTTTTTCAACACTAACACAAGTGCGAAAAGTGGTTTTTCAACACTATCACAAGTGCAAAAAGTGTTTTTTCCACACTAATACAAGTGCAAAAGTGGTTTTCTGCACCAACACAAGTGCGAAAAGTGGTTTTTCAACACTAACACAAGTGTGAAAAGTGGTTTTTCAAGACTATCACAAGTGCAAAAAGTGTTTTTTCCACACTAATACAAGTGCAAAAGTGGTTTCCTGCACCAACACAAGTGTGAAAAGTGGTTTTTCAACACTAACACAAGTGCGAAAAGTGGTTTTCAACACTAACACAAGTGCGAAAAGTGGTTTTTCCACACTAATACAAGTGCAAAAGTGGTTTCCTGCACCAACACAATTGCGAAAAGTGGTTTTTCAACACTAACACAAGTGCAAAAAGTGGTTTTCAACACTAACACAAGTGCGAAAAGTGGTTTTTCAACACTAACATAAGTGCGAAAAGTGGTTTTTCCACACTAATACAAGTGCAAAAGTGGTTTCCTGCACCAACACAAGTGCGAAAAGTGGTTTTTCAACACTAACACAAGTGTGAAAAGTGGTTTTTCAACACTATCAATTGCAAAAAGTGTTTTTTCCACACTAATACAAGTGCAAAAGTGGTTTCCTGCACCAACACAAGTGCGAAAAGTGGTTTTTCAACACTAACACAAGTGCGAAAAGTGGTTTTTCAACACTAACACAATTGCGAAAAGTGGTTTTTCAACACTATCACAAGTGCAAAAAGTGTTTTTTCCACACTAATACAAGTGCAAAAGTGGTTTCCTGCACCAACACAAGTGCGAAAAGTGGTTTTTCAACAATAACACAAGTGCGAAAAGTGGTTTTTCAACACTAACACAAGTGCGAAAAGTGGTTTTTCAACACTATCACAAGTGCAAAAAGTGTTTTTTCCACACTAATACAAGTGCAAAAGTGGTTTCCTGCACCAACACAAGTGCGAAAAGTGGTTTTTCAACACTAACAGAAGTGCGAAAAGTGGTTTTTCAACACTAACACAAGTGCGAAAAGTGTTTTTTCCACACTAATACAAGTGCAAAAGTGGTTTTCTGCACCAACACAAGTGCGAAAAGTGGTTTTTCAACACTAACACAAGTGCGAAAAGTGGTTTTTCCACACTAATACAAGTGCAAAAGTGGTTTCCTGCACCAACACAAGTGCGAAAAGTGGTTTTTCAACACTAACACAACTGCAAAAAGTGGTTTTTCAACACTAACACAAGTGCGAAAAGTGGTTTTTCAACACTAACCCAAGTGCGAAAAGTGGTTTTTCCACACTAATACAAGTGCAAATGTGGTTTCCTGCACCAACACTCACGAAAAGTGGTTTTTCCACACTAATACAAGTGCAAAAGTGGTTTCCTGCACCAACACGCACCAACACTGTATTAGTGTGGTTTTTCCACACTAATACAAGTGCAAAAGTGGTTTCCTGCACCAACACAAGTGCGAAAAGTGGTTTTTCAACACTAACACAAGTGTGAAAAGTGGTTTTTCAACACTATCACAAGTGCAAAAAGTGTTTTTTCCACACTAATACAAGTGCAAAAGTGGTTTCCTGCACCAACACAAGTACGAAAAGTGGTTTTTCAACACTAACACAAGTGCGAAAAGTGGTTTTTCAACACTAACACAAGTGCAAATAGTGGTTTTGCCACACTAATACAAGTGCAAAAGTGGTTTCCTGCACCAACACAAGTGCGAAAAGTGGTTTTTCAACACTAACACAAGTGCGAAAAGTGGTTTTTCAACACTAACACAAGTGCGAAAAGTGTTTTTTCCACACTAATACAAGTGCAAAAGTGGTTTCCTGCACCAACACAAGTGCTAAAAGTGGTTTTTCAACACTAACACAAGTGCGAAAAGTGGTTTTTCAACACTATCACAAGCGCAAAAAGTGTTTTTTCCACACTAATACAAGTGCAAAAGTGGTTTCTTGCACCAACACAAGTGCGAAAAGTGGTTTTTCAACAATAACACAAGTGCGAAAAGTGGTTTTTCAACACGAACACAAGTGCGAAAAGTGGTTTTTCAACACTATCACAAGTGCAAAAAGTGTTTTTTCCACACTAATACAAGTGCAAAAGTGGTTTCCTGCACCAACACAAGCACGAAAAGTGGTTTTTCAACACTAACACAAGTGCGAAAAGTGGTTTTTCAACACTAACACAAGTGCGAAAAGTGGTTTTTCCACACTATCACAAGTGCAAAAAGTGTTTTTTCCACACTAATACAAGTGCAAAAGTGGTTTCCTGCACCAACACAAGTGTGAAAAGTGGTTTTTCAACACTAACACAAGTGCGAAAAGTGGTTTTTCAACACTAACACAAGTGCAAAAAGTGGTTTTTCAACACTATCAGAAGTGCAAAAAGTGTTTTTTCCACACTAATACAAGTGCAAAAGTGGTTTCCTGCACCAACACAAGTGCGAAAAGTGGTTTTTCAACACTAACACAAGTGCGAAAAGTGGTTTTTCAACACTATCACAAGTGCAAAAAGTGTTTTTTCCACACTAATACAAGTGCAAAAGTGGTTTCCTGCATCAACACAAGTGCGAAAAGTGGTTTTTCAACACTATCACAAGTGCAAAAAGTGTTTTTTCCACACTAATACAAGTGCAAAAGTGATTTCCTGCACCAACACAAGTGCGAAAAGTGGTTTTTCAACACTAACACAAGTGCGAAAAGTGGTTTTTCAACACTAACACAAGTGCGAAAAGTGTTTTTTCCACACTAATACAAGTGCAAAAGTGGTTTCCTGCACCAACACAAGTGCGAAAAGTGCTTTTTCAACACTAACACAAGTGCGAAAAGTGGTTTTTCAACACTATCACAAGTGCAAAAAGTGTTTTTTCCACACTAATACAAGTGCAAAAGTGGTTTCCTGCACCAACACAAGTGCGAAAAGTGGTTTTTCAACACTAACACAAGTGCGAAAAGTGGTTTTTCAACACTAACACAAGTGCGAAAAGTGGTTTTTCAACACTATCACAAGTGCAAAAAGTGTTTTTTCCACACTAATACAAGTGCAAAAGTGGTTTTCTGCACCAACACAAGTGCGAAAAGTGGTTTTTCAACACTAACACAAGTGCGAAAAGTGGTTTTTCAACACTAACACAGGTGCGAAAAGTGGTTTTTCAACACTATCACAAGTGCAAAAAGTGTTTTTTCCACACTAATACAAGTGCAAAAGTGGTTTCCTGCACCAACACAAGTGCGAAAAGTGGTTTTTCAACACTAACACAAGTGCGAAAAGTGGTTTTTCAACACTAACACAAGTGCGAAAAGTGGTTTTTCCACACTAATACAAGTGCAAAAGTGGTTTCCTGCACCAACACAAGTGCGAAAAGTGGTTTTTCAACACTAACACAAGTGCGAAAAGTGGTTTTTCAACACTATCACAAGTGCAAAAAGTGTTTTTTCCACACTAATACAAGTGCAAAAGTGGTTTCCTGCACCAACACAAGTGCGAAAAGTGGTTTTTCAAAACTAACACAAGTGCGAAAAGTGGTTTTTCAACACTAACACAAGTGCGAAAAGTGGTTTTTCCACACTAATACAAGTGCAAAAGTGGTTTCCTGCACCAACACAAGTGCGAAAAGTGGTTTTTCAACACTAACACAAGTGCAAAAAGTGGTTTTTCAACACTAACACAAGTGCGAAAAGTGGTTTTTCAACACTATCACAAATGCAAAAAGTGTTTTTTCCACACTAATACAAGTGCAAAAGTGGTTTTCTGCACCAACACAAGTGCGAAAAGTGGTTTTTCAACACTAACACAAGTGCGAAAAGTGGTTTTTCAACACTATCACAAGTGCAAAAAGTGTTTTTTCCACACTAATACAAGTGCAAAAGTGGTTTCCTGCACCAACACAAGTATGAAAAGTGGTTTTTCAACACTAACACAAGTGCGAAAAGTGGTTTTTCAACACTAACACAAGTGCGAAAAGTGGTTTTTCCACACTAATACAAGTGCAAAAGTGGTTTCCTGCACCAACACAAGTGCGAAAAGTGGTTTTTCAACACTAACACAAGTGCAAAAAGTGGTTTTCAACACTAACACAAGTGCAAAAAGTGTTTTTTCCACACTAATACAAGTGCAAAAGTGGTTTCCTGCACCAACACAAGTGCGAAAAGTGGTTTTTCAACACTAACACAAGTGCGAAAAGTGGTTTTTCAACACTAACACAAGTGCGAAAAGTGGTTTTTCCACACTAATACAAGTGCAAAAGTGGTTTCCTGCACCAACACAAGTGCGAAAAGTGGTTTTTCAACACTAACACAAGTGCGAAAAGTGGTTTTTCAACACTATCACAAGTGCAAAAAGTGTTTTTTCCACACTAATACAAGTGCAAAAGTGGTTTCCTGCACCAACACAAGTGCGAAAAGTGGTTTTTCAACACTAACACAAGTGCGAAAAGTGGTTTTTCAACACTAACACAAGTGCGAAAAGTGGTTTTTCCACACTAATACAAGTGCAAAAGTGGTTTCCTGCAGCAACACAATTGCGAAAAGTGGTTTTTCAACACTAACACAAGTGCGAAAAGTGGTTTTTCAACACTAACACAAGTGCGAAAAGTGGTTTTTCAACACTAACACAAGTGCGAAAAGTGGTTTTTCAACACTATCACAAGTGCAAAAAGTGTTTTTTCCACACTAATACAAGTGCAAAAGTGGTTTTCTGCACCAACACAAGTGCGAAAAGTGGTTTTTCAACACTAACACAAGTGTGAAAAGTGGTTTTTCAAGACTATCACAAGTGCAAAAAGTGTTTTTTCCACACTAATACAAGTGCAAAAGTGGTTTCCTGCACCAACACAAGTGCGAAAAGTGGTTTTTCAACACTAACACAAGTGCGAAAAGTGGTTTTCAACACTAACACAAGTGCGAATAGTGGTTTTGCCACACTAATACAAGTGCAAAAGTGGTTTCCTGCACCAACACAAGTGCGAAAAGTGGTTTTTCAACACTAACACAAGTGCGAAAAGTGGTTTTTCAACACTAACACAAGTGCGAAAAGTGTTTTTTCCACACTAATACAAGTGCAAAAGTGGTTTCCTGCACCAACACAAGTGCTAAAAGTGGTTTTTCAACACTAACACAAGTGCGAAAAGTGGTTTTTCAACACTATCACAAGCGCAAAAAGTGTTTTTTCCACACTAATACAAGTGCAAAAGTGGTTTCTTGCACCAACACAAGTGCGAAAAGTGGTTTTTCAACAATAACACAAGTGCGAAAAGTGGTTTTTCAACACGAACACAAGTGCGAAAAGTGGTTTTTCAACACTATCACAAGTGCAAAAAGTGTTTTTTCCACACTAATACAAGTGCAAAAGTGGTTTCCTGCACCAACACAAGCACGAAAAGTGGTTTTTCAACACTAACACAAGTGCGAAAAGTGGTTTTTCAACACTAACACAAGTGCGAAAAGTGGTTTTTCCACACTATCACAAGTGCAAAAAGTGTTTTTTCCACACTAATACAAGTGCAAAAGTGGTTTCCTGCACCAACACAAGTGTGAAAAGTGGTTTTTCAACACTAACACAAGTGCGAAAAGTGGTTTTTCAACACTAACACAAGTGCGAATAGTGGTTTTTCCACACTAATACAAGTGCAAAAGTGGTTTCCTGCACCAACACAAGTGCGAAAAGTGGTTTTTCAACACTAACACAAGTGCGAAAAGTGGTTTTTCAACACTAACACAAGTGCGAAAAGTGTTTTATCCACACTAATACAAGTGCAAAAGTGGTTTCCTGCACCAACACAAGTGCTAAAAGTGGTTTTTCAACACTAACACAAGTGCGAAAAGTGGTTTTTCAACACTATCACAAGCGCAAAAAGTGTTTTTTCCACACTAATACAAGTGCAAAAGTGGTTTCTTGCACCAACACAAGTGCGAAAAGTGGTTTTTCAACAATAACACAAGTGCGAAAAGTGGTTTTTCAACACTAACACAAGTGCGAAAAGTGGTTTTTCAACACTATCACAAGTGCAAAAAGTGTTTTTTCCACACTAATACAAGTGCAAAAGTGGTTTCCTGCACCAACACAAGCACGAAAAGTGGTTTTTCAACACTAACACAAGTGCGAAAAGTGGTTTTTCAACACTAACACAAGTGCGAAAAGTGGTTTTTCCACACTATCACAAGTGCAAAAAGTGTTTTTTTCCACACTAATACAAGTGCAAAAGTGGTTTCCTGCACCAACACAAGTGTGAAAAGTGGTTTTTCAACACTAACACAAGTGCGAAAAGTGGTTTTTCAACACTAACACAAGTGCAAAAAGTGGTTTTTCAACACTATCACAAGTGCAAAAAGTGTTTTTTCCACACTAATACAAGTGCAAAAGTGGTTTCCTGCACCAACACAAGTGCGAAAAGTGGTTTTTCAACACTAACACAAGTGCGAAAAGTGGTTTTTCAACACTATCACAAGTGCAAAAAGTGTTTTTTCCACACTAATACAAGTGCAAAAGTGGTTTCCTGCATCAACACAAGTGCGAAAAGTGGTTTTTCAACACTATCACAAGTGCAAAAAGTGTTTTTTCCACACTAATACAAGTGCAAAAGTGATTTCCTGCACCAACACAAGTGCGAAAAGTGGTTTTTCAACACTAACACAAGTGCGAAAAGTGGTTTTTCAACACTAACACAAGTGCGAAAAGTGTTTTTTCCACACTAATACAAGTGCAAAAGTGGTTTCCTGCACCAACACAAGTGCGAAAAGTGCTTTTTCAACACTAACACAAGTGCGAAAAGTGGTTTTTCAACACTATCACAAGTGCAAAAAGTGTTTTTTCCACACTAATACAAGTGCAAAAGTGGTTTCCTGCACCAACACAAGTGCGAAAAGTGGTTTTTCAACACTAACACAAGTGCGAAAAGTGGTTTTTCAACACTAACACAAGTGCGAAAAGTGTTTTTTCCACACTAATACAAGTGCAAAAGTGGTTTCCTGCAGCAACACAAGTGCGAAAAGTGGTTTTTCAACACTAACACAAGTGCGAAAAGTGGTTTTTCAACACTAACACAAGTGCGAAAAGTGGTTTTTCAACACTAACACAAGTGCGAAAAGTGGTTTTTCAACACTATCACAAGTGCAAAAAGTGTTTTTTCCACACTAATACAAGTGCAAAAGTGGTTTTCTGCACCAACACAAGTGCGAAAAGTGGTTTTTCAACACTAACACAAGTGTGAAAAGTGGTTTTTCAAGACTATCACAAGTGCAAAAAGTGTTTTTTCCACACTAATACAAGTGCAAAAGTGGTTTCCTGCACCAACACAAGTGTGAAAAGTGGTTTTTCAACACTAACACAAGTGCGAAAAGTGGTTTTCAACACTAACACAAGTGCGAAAAGTGGTTTTTCCACACTAATACAAGTGCAAAAGTGGTTTCCTGCACCAACACAATTGCGAAAAGTGGTTTTTCAACACTAACACAAGTGCAAAAAGTGGTTTTCAACACTAACACAAGTGCGAAAAGTGGTTTTTCAACACTAACATAAGTGCGAAAAGTGGTTTTTCCACACTAATACAAGTGCAAAAGTGGTTTCCTGCACCAACACAAGTGCGAAAAGTGGTTTTTCAACACTAACACAAGTGTGAAAAGTGGTTTTTCAACACTATCAATTGCAAAAAGTGTTTTTTCCACACTAATACAAGTGCAAAAGTGGTTTCCTGCACCAACACAAGTGCGAAAAGTGGTTTTTCAACACTAACACAAGTGCGAAAAGTGGTTTTTCAACACTAACACAATTGCGAAAAGTGGTTTTTCAACACTATCACAAGTGCAAAAAGTGTTTTTTCCACACTAATACAAGTGCAAAAGTGGTTTCCTGCACCAACACAAGTGCGAAAAGTGGTTTTTCAACAATAACACAAGTGCGAAAAGTGGTTTTTCAACACTAACACAAGTGCGAAAAGTGGTTTTTCAACACTATCACAAGTGCAAAAAGTGTTTTTTCCACACTAATACAAGTGCAAAAGTGGTTTCCTGCACCAACACAAGTGCGAAAAGTGGTTTTTCAACACTAACAGAAGTGCGAAAAGTGGTTTTTCAACACTAACACAAGTGCGAAAAGTGTTTTTTCCACACTAATACAAGTGCAAAAGTGGTTTTCTGCACCAACACAAGTGCGAAAAGTGGTTTTTCAACACTAACACAAGTGCGAAAAGTGGTTTTTCCACACTAATACAAGTGCAAAAGTGGTTTCCTGCACCAACACAAGTGCGAAAAGTGGTTTTTCAACACTAACACAACTGCAAAAAGTGGTTTTTCAACACTAACACAAGTGCGAAAAGTGGTTTTTCAACACTAACCCAAGTGCGAAAAGTGGTTTTTCCACACTAATACAAGTGCAAATGTGGTTTCCTGCACCAACACTCACGAAAAGTGGTTTTTCCACACTAATACAAGTGCAAAAGTGGTTTCCTGCACCAACACGCACCAACACTGTATTAGTGTGGTTTTTCCACACTAATACAAGTGCAAAAGTGGTTTCCTGCACCAACACAAGTGCGAAAAGTGGTTTTTCAACACTAACACAAGTGTGAAAAGTGGTTTTTCAACACTATCACAAGTGCAAAAAGTGTTTTTTCCACACTAATACAAGTGCAAAAGTGGTTTCCTGCACCAACACAAGTACGAAAAGTGGTTTTTCAACACTAACACAAGTGCGAAAAGTGGTTTTTCAACACTAACACAAGTGCAAATAGTGGTTTTGCCACACTAATACAAGTGCAAAAGTGGTTTCCTGCACCAACACAAGTGCGAAAAGTGGTTTTTCAACACTAACACAAGTGCGAAAAGTGGTTTTTCAACACTAACACAAGTGCGAAAAGTGTTTTTTCCACACTAATACAAGTGCAAAAGTGGTTTCCTGCACCAACACAAGTGCTAAAAGTGGTTTTTCAACACTAACACAAGTGCGAAAAGTGGTTTTTCAACACTATCACAAGCGCAAAAAGTGTTTTTTCCACACTAATACAAGTGCAAAAGTGGTTTCTTGCACCAACACAAGTGCGAAAAGTGGTTTTTCAACAATAACACAAGTGCGAAAAGTGGTTTTTCAACACGAACACAAGTGCGAAAAGTGGTTTTTCAACACTATCACAAGTGCAAAAAGTGTTTTTTCCACACTAATACAAGTGCAAAAGTGGTTTCCTGCACCAACACAAGCACGAAAAGTGGTTTTTCAACACTAACACAAGTGCGAAAAGTGGTTTTTCAACACTAACACAAGTGCGAAAAGTGGTTTTTCCACACTATCACAAGTGCAAAAAGTGTTTTTTCCACACTAATACAAGTGCAAAAGTGGTTTCCTGCACCAACACAAGTGTGAAAAGTGGTTTTTCAACACTAACACAAGTGCGAAAAGTGGTTTTTCAACACTAACACAAGTGCAAAAAGTGGTTTTTCAACACTATCAGAAGTGCAAAAAGTGTTTTTTCCACACTAATACAAGTGCAAAAGTGGTTTCCTGCACCAACACAAGTGCGAAAAGTGGTTTTTCAACACTAACACAAGTGCGAAAAGTGGTTTTTCAACACTATCACAAGTGCAAAAAGTGTTTTTTCCACACTAATACAAGTGCAAAAGTGGTTTCCTGCATCAACACAAGTGCGAAAAGTGGTTTTTCAACACTATCACAAGTGCAAAAAGTGTTTTTTCCACACTAATACAAGTGCAAAAGTGATTTCCTGCACCAACACAA